>NC_056734.1:400883138-400890638 GCF_019279795.1 Protopterus annectens | reverse complement strand
TGACCTGTGTGTGGTATACAAGACACTCTGTGACCCATTACTGATGGATTTACAGCACATCAACAAGTCAAATGGCATCAGAAATGCTCAGTCTAAGGATCCAAACCTATCTGCAACATCAATTGAACTGTTTTAAGTGAGAGGTATATTTCACAGACAATACCACTGCTATGGAACAGACTCCCCATCCACATAAAACAAATTTTGTCCCTGTCCATTTTGAAGAGTGACTTAAATCTATGGATGGGAAACAGAAAATCTACTCCAGGACTGCTCGCTGTACTGCTGACGAACAGATGCAGCTCCTAAATACTTTATCCCTGGCATGGGACTCCTCAAATTATTTATAGTATGATCCCAGTTATTCTCTTTAGTTGTAAATATATAATTCTTTTTAGGAATAATATATAATCAACCATGGGATGGGTAAGGCTAATCTGTAACCAACATGGGATCTGTTATTTTTAACACAAAAAGTTAAATTGGCTACACTTAAAATGCTCATCAAGGACAGCTTATCTAGTACTTACCTATGAACCTAAGAACCTATTGTGAACATTTTGAAGCAGGTTTTACACACATTTTTCACAATTCTACCAAAGGTTTTGTCATGATCTTGGGCTAAGACATAGCAATTCAGCAATATGCATGTCTCCATCTCACATATTTGCTAATGACACCCATTCAACATTTTTGATCACCACTTTCAAAGGACGAACACTATTGGTCTTTAAATTAAGGTGCACATGGAAAATATGGATACAGAATATAACACAGATGGTTGTTGTAGTCAAGTTCCAAATACTTTAATGTCCTTTCTCCAGAATGCAGAGATGCTCTCACCAAATGAGATTCAAGGATGGACAACAGCCACAGAAATAACCTAAAAAGAATAGTTTTTCTTAGGTCAATTTTCAGAGAAGCCTGAGACACAGAGAAAGGGGGCATTGGCAGTTATTATGGGGCCACAAACCTCCTCCTTCAGGAGATTGACAACAGCCCAGAGGCCATTCCTGACTGTTCCATTCTGATGGCAGTCAGAATTAATCTTTTCCTTAATTTCTCACCATAGAGAACCATAACCAGAAATTGAAGGACTTTAAACTCTGGGGTTACAAAATTCCCTATCTCATGACTCCTGTTTCCCCTAGCTTCTGTCTACTGGATATTCCACCCCAGCAGAAGAAAGTGGCAAAGACATGGTCTTAAACTTCCTAAACAAACCAGCCATTCAAAATGTCCTCCTGATTAGGAGTATCGATTTTTTGACCCAGGACTTCAGGCCAATTTTGGATCTAGGCAGTCAAAATACAAATAACATTTTCACACTGTCTTGATGTAAACAGTGCTTCTCCCAGAAAGGAATAATATAATGTGCTCTTCAGGCCTTTAGGGTACCTACTTTTATATCAGAATCACAAAATAATTAAGGAGGCTTGCATTCTTCAAAGTTGGAGATATAGATGTTTAGTTTCAAATTTTGCTGTATAGCTTCACTTTTATCCCCAAATGTGTCTGAAACTGGAGACCGTCAATGTTTTCTTTATTTGGATAAAAGGATCCTAGCTGATCTAGTGGTTTAGAACCTAGTATATATGTGGAGCTCTCTGATTATGTTATTCTGTTTTCTTTCAATAACACTGAGTCTGGTGAAGTCACAACTATAATAGCGTTGTGCTTTAATAGTTTGCAGGTGGTTACAAAATCATGCAAAGCAAGACACTGCAGAGACAGAAGCCAATCTCTTCTACCATATTTACAATGCCTGTTTGTACCACAGTACTGTGTCTGATGGCAGTGACAATTCCCATAGTTCTTCAGTTGAGCCTTTTTGATCACCACTTTCAAAGGACGAACACTATTGGTCTTTAAATTAAGGTGCACATGGAAAATATGGATACAGAATATAACACAGATGGTTGTTGTAGTCAAGTTCCAAATACTTTAATGTCCTTTCTCCAGAATGCAGAGATGCTCTCACCAAATGAGATTCAAGGATGGACAACAGCCACAGAAATAACCTAAAAAGAATAGTTTTTCTTAGGTCAATTTTCAGAGAAGCCTGAGACACAGAGAAAGGGGGCATTGGCAGTTATTATGGGGCCACAAACCTCCTCCTTCAGGAGATTGACAACAGCCCAGAGGCCATTCCTGACTGTTCCATTCTGATGGCAGTCAGAATTAATCTTTTCCTTAATTTCTCACCATAGAGAACCATAACCAGAAATTGAAGGACTTTAAACTCTGGGGTTACAAAATTCCCTATCTCATGACTCCTGTTTCCCCTAGCTTCTGTCTACTGGATATTCCACCCCAGCAGAAGAAAGTGGCAAAGACATGGTCTTAAACTTCCTAAACAAACCAGCCATTCAAAATGTCCTCCTGATTAGGAGTATCGATTTTTTGACCCAGGACTTCAGGCCAATTTTGGATCTAGGCAGTCAAAATACAAATAACATTTTCACACTGTCTTGATGTAAACAGTGCTTCTCCCAGAAAGGAATAATATAATGTAAATCTTCTGCATCTGACCTGCATTTCTCACAACTGCAACCATCAGTTTTATTGTAGATGGAGATGGGCAACATCTTCCTCAGCAATCCATTCCACCTACCTCCTTCCTAGGTAACAATCACTATGAACATGCCAGCTCTCTTGGGGGGACATCAGTGAGAGGACACTTCAAAATGTCTTGACCTGATCACTGCTGTCTCTTCATATCAACATACTAGAGATAAGACTAGTCCTGTTGACCATTCATGTATTCCAGTACTCACCCCAAGTGAGAGATTTTGCTATACATACCTTCAAACGATATGTTGTATGGTACATAAGCAACCAGGTATCCTACCCCCTTTGATGAGAAGCTTTGAGATTGTGTGAAAGGGTGATGTCTAGTAGCCATATCCTTGTTGATACCAACATTCATGTGGAGTCAATTCACTGTCAGACAAGCTCAGCAAACAGTTGCTTATGCTCCATGAGTGGTCCCTCATTACCTCTATAGCCCATAACATAATCTGGAAATGGGATAAATCCTGCTGCAACCTATTTGGCTCCTTGACCATCATCAAGTGCAGTAAATGTTTCTTCTTTATTCCACCACTAACAAATCCTCTGAAAGACACTGTTGCCCAAAAGTGTCCAAGTGGATTCCTTCCCGTTTACCTGTTTCCTCTTAAACTAAGATTTATTCTGAAGACATTCTGAAGACAAAACTCTAAACATCCAAGTTATTCTTATAGTTACCTTCTGGACAAGCCCTTGTTTTTGAGATCCTGTGAAGCCTTATTTAAACATCTCTTGGGCAAGATTCATCCAAACATATACTACCTATAGCTTAATGTTTGGAAATTAATAGTGTGATGATAAATGTTGTTAGTGCATATGCTCCGCAAGTTGGCCGTGCGATGTATGAGAAAGAAAAATTTTGGAACGAGTTAGATGAAGTGATGGTGAGTGTACTCAAGGGTGAGAGAGTTGTGATTGGAGCGGATTTCAATGGGCATGTTGGTGAAGGGAACACAGGGGATGAGGAGTTGATGGGTACGTATGGTGTTAAGAAGAGGAATGCAGTCAGATGGTAGTGGATTTTGTGAAAAGGATGGACATGGATGTAGTGAATATGTATTTTAAGAAGACAGAGGAGCATATGGTGTCATACAAGAGTATAGGAAGATGCACACAAATGGATTATATCCTATGCAGGAGGGCCACTCTGAAGGAGATTAGAGACTGCAAAGTGGTGACAGGGAAAAACATTGTTAGGCAGCATAGGATGGTGGTCTGTAAGATGACATTGGCAATCAAGAAGAAGAGGAAAAGAGGGAGGGCAGTGCCAAGGATCAAATTGTGGAAGTTGAAAAAGGATACCTGGAGGGTGGAGTTCAGTGAAGAGTTAAGACAGGCACTGGGTGGCAGTGAAGAGTTACCAGATAACTGGGCAGTCAAGCAGAGGTGGTAAGGGAGACAGCTAGAAAGGTGTCTAGTGTGACATCTGGACAGAGGAAAGAGGACAAGGAGACCTGGTGGTGGAATGAGAAAATATAGGAGAGTATACAGAGAAAAAGGTTGGTGAAGAAGAAGTGGGATTGTCAGAGAGATGAAAAAAATAGGAGTACAAGGAGATGAGGTGTATGGTGAAGAGAGAGGTGGCAAAGGCTAAGGATAAGGTGTATGGAGAGCTGTATGAAAGGATGGACACTAAGGAGGGAGAAAAGCACCTGTACCAATTGGCTAGACAGAGGGACCGAGCTTGGAAAGATGTGCAGCAGGTAAAGGTGATAAAGGATAATGACGGAAATGTTCTCACAAGTGAGGAGAGTGTGTTGAGCAGATGGAAAGAGTACTTTGAGGGGCTGATGAATGACGAGAATGAAAGGAAGAGAATGTTGGATGGTGTGGGGATAGTGAATCATGAAGTGCAGTGGATTAGCAAGGAGGAAGTAAGGACAGCTATGAAGAGGATGAAGAATGGAAAGGCTGTTGGTCCAGATGACATACCTGTGGAAGCATGGAGGTGTTGTTTAGGAGAGATGGCAGTGGGATTTTAACCAGGTTGTTTAATGAAATCTTGGAAAGTGAGAGGATGCCTGAGGAGTGGAGAAGAAGGGTATTGGTACCGATTTTTAAGAATAAGGGCGATGTGCAGAGCTGTAGTAACTACAGAGGGATTAAACTTGATCAGTCACTGCATGAAGTTATGGGAAAGAGTAGTGGAAGCTAGGTTAAGAAGAGAGGTGATGATTAGATGACAGCAGTATGGTTTCATGCCAGGAAAGAGCACTACAGATGTGGTTTCCTCTGAGGGTGTTGATGGAGAAGTATAGAGAAGGTCAGAAGGAGTTACATTGTGTCTTTGTGGACTTAGAGAAAGCATATGACAGGGTGCCTAGAGAGGAGTTGTGGTATTGTATGAGGAAGTCGGGAGTGTCAGAGAAGTATGTAACAGTGGCACAGATATGTACGAGGGTAGTGTGACAGTGGTGAGGTCTGCAGTGGGAGTGACGGATGCGTTTAAGGTGGAGGTGGGATTACATAAAGGATCAGCTCTGAGCCCTTTCTTATTTGCAATGGTGATGGACAGGTTGACAGATGAGATCAGACAGGAGTCCCCATGGACTATAATGTTTGCGGATGACATTGTGATCTGTAGTGAGAGTAGGGACCAGGTTGAGGAGACCCTGGAGAGGTGGAGATATGCTCTAGAGAGGATAGGAATGAAGGTCAGCAGGTCTAAGACAGTATATATGTGTATGAATGAGGGGGAGGATAGAGAAATGGTGAGGATGCAGGGAGTAGAGTTGGCAAAGGTGGATGAGTTTAAATACTTGGAATCAACAGTTCAGAGTAATGCTGAGTGTGGAAGAGAGTTGGAGTAGAGAGTGCAGGCAGGTTGGAGTGGTTGGAGAAGAATGTCAGAAGTGATTTGTGACAGCTGGGTACCAGTAAGAGTGAAAGGGAAGGTCTACAAGAGGGTAGTGAGACCAGCTATGTTATATGGATTGGAGATGGTGGCACTGACAAAAAGACAGGAGTCAGAGCTGGAGGTGGCAGAGTTAAACATGTTAAGATTTGCACTGGGTGTGACAAGGATGGAGAGGATTAGAAATGAGTATATTAGATGGTCAGCTCAAGGTTGGATGGTTTGGAAACAGAGAGAGAGAGGCGAGAATGTGTTGGTTTGGACATGTGTTGAGGAAGGATACTGGGTATATTGGGAGAAGGATGCTAAGGATGGAGCTGCCATGTAAGAGGAAAAGAGGAAGGCCTAAGATAAGGTTTGTGGATGTGTTGAGAGAGGACATGCAGGTGGTTAATGGAAACAGATGATCCGCTGTGTTGAACCCTAATGGGAGCAGCCAAAAGAAAAAGAAGAAGAGCTTTCTTAATATTTGGAATCTTTTCTTCCAGAAATTGCTAACATTCTTTTCATTCTGTAAGGTTGCTCATTATCCTATCATCTTCTGCAAAGCTCTGAACTACAAAAAAGTATAGGGGTAAAGGGACACATTTTTTTCTATTTGGCTTTACACAAAGTGATTGCATCTTTAGCTCTACTCCAGCTCTTACAGATTCGGACTATTAGGAAGACAGTCTTGATATTGGGGTCAGTAATTTAGCAATTGATGTACTTTTGGTTGATATGTCTAATGGCCTTCAACATCAGTACTCAATTCATTAACATTGCTGAATGTATGCCAAGCCTTTCCCTAAAGGTACATTTTCATTGACTCCTCCACTGGAACTTGTACTTTATTCTAGAAATTTGACTCTGTTTCCTTTTGAATGTGCAGGTTCAGCAGATTTGATTTGTATCACTTGCAAGACCACTTTTGGTAGCAACTACATAATCCACAAGGCTGGTGGAAATATAAATTCTTTCTGTAGATTTTCCATACTTCGGAGTTGCTCTAAGAACTAACCTCTCCTTTATGCCTAAAGCTGAAACAGAGTGAACTCTAAATCAGTACTTTCTTTTGTCTGTTTATTGCTCACATTTCAAGAAGTACTTGCAACACTACATAGATGTATGCCACCAGTTTTGGCCAGAACAGTGTTGATATGCAAAGGCACTTCACTTTTTGTTTCATTTCCAAGCCAGAAAACGATGAGCCACAATGTGTTTAAGAATGCCTTTATCAAATGGCTTTTTAAATACATTACATTTTACTTTTTTAAGTACAAAATGGTTCATGTTATCAGGTACTTGTTCAGAGCTGTAGCAGCAACATGGTCCTCTCTTAGTACTTTTGCAAAGTATTACATACTGAATGTTGTATCTAGATTAATCCTTTGGGGCTTATGTTATCAATAATATGTTTTCAGGAGGGGACCATGCATTGGGAAGAGTTGGAAACTCTCTATCCTATGGGTTTTTGAGGATGGATCTACTCTTACAAGATTCAAAATGAAAGCACTTACTATAATAATTATATTTGTAATTCTTCCACTCACCATCCCCACATTGTCAAAGTAGGTTTCATGTTTTTAAGTATTTACCTTAATGTAGCTGACCTTATATTTGGTGAAAGATGGCTTGGTGTGCATCATGGTATTGGGAGAAGGTACTTAGCAGTCTGGGAATGTTTTGCATGCTCAGTTGTAATTCCTATGTCCTTAGTTCTGTATCATACCGAGGATGGACTTACCCTACCAGATCTAGCATTATGGTAAGTACACGCATTTTGTTTGTTTGTGATTTGACCCTTTATTTTCAAACCATTTCTTTAAATATTACTAACTAGCTTAGACACTTTTCAATACAGTGAAAGAGACTGACAGCTGGCTTTGGTATTCATAATGCTGCTGAATAGTGGACCATAATTCAGTAATAATTGTGACAGAGACAGAAAAATAACATGATATAGTGGTGATAACAGCATGCACCACAATAACATTAACATAACATAAGGAATAACATAATACATAACATAAGGAACACTGTCTTTTGACATAGAAGTGGGCTGTAATGATTAGGGCAGCCTTCCAGAAGACAAA
>NC_056734.1:400750638-400878138 GCF_019279795.1 Protopterus annectens | reverse complement strand
CAGATAAGGCTTGTCAGACTGATGGGACGGTAGTTTCTGGGATCCAAGGTGGATCCCCCCTTGTGGAGTGGGATAACTGTAGCTGTGCGCCACTCAGTGGGCATGAAACCTGAGGTGAGGCTATGATTAAACATGACACTTAGGTGAGGTGCCAGTTCATATTGTAGTTCATGTAGTACACAGCCCGGGATGTCATCTTGTCCCATGGATGCTGTATTCTTAGCTTTGGAGAGTGCGTTTTTTACCTGTATGGCCATTATTACCGGAATTTGGCAATCTTCCGGTATTGAGATGGGCCATTTAGGGGTGAGAGGGGGGTGAAGTTGGCACTGAATCGATCTGCCAGGATATTGGCAATATCCTTGGAATCAGTATATTTAATGCCATTCTGTTTTAGCTCAGAGCAGATCTGAGCATTACCATTTAGATTCTTGACATAGTTATAGAATGCCTTGTTGTTGTCGCTGGAATCTTTGGCAATTTTATTTTCATAACTAGCTTTGGAGGATTTTATGAGGGATTTCAGTTTCTTACTGAGGCTGGTAAGGAAGTTTTTTGCATCCTGGGATTTTCCTCTTTTCTGCAACAGTTTTTTCCTTTTGTTGTAAAGTTTGTTTATGGCAGGGGACCACCAGATTGGCTTCTTTTTTTTGGATGAGAGCATCTTGGTTCTATTTGGGATGGCACGATTTATGCATGAGTGGATGTGCTCGTACAGTGCCTTAATGTAGGATTCAGCAGTTGAACTTTCAGCTCCCGTCTGCATGGGTGTCAGGAAGTTTGTCACTTCTGACTTGAGTAGCATGAAGTTGGCTTTGGAGAAGTTTTTTTATGGAGGTTTCCTTACTGGGGGGTGGGGGTGGGATGTGCATGTTAAGGGTGACTAGCTTATGGTCAGACGTGACTAACGAGGGGGTGACCATAGGTGTGGAGCATCGATTTCCCATGTTGGTAATGACCCGGTCTAGGATATTGGAGTCCCTGGTGGGACTATGGATTAGTTGATCCAGGGCATTGGAATTAATGAATTCCAAGAACCGTTGGGCAAAGGTGTTGGTACATGAGTAGCTTTCCCAGTTAATGGCAGGGTAGTTAAAATCACCCAGTGTTAGGGTGTTTGGTTCTATCTTAATATTTTCCAGTATGTTTAGAAAGGTGTAGTGAGAATCCTGGGGTATGGTGGGGGATCTGTAGCATGCTACAATTTGGATTGCAGTCTTACCTAGTGTTAGTTGCACCTGGAGAATTTCAGACGCATTGTGTTGGGCAACTAGCCTGGTGGTGTGAATATCATTGGTGAATATTGACACTCCTCCACCTTTAGTGTTTCGGTCCTGCTTTGGTGGCCGAAAAGTGTGGTAAGAGTTGTAGCCTGGTATTGTATGTGTGCTCTCTGGAGCCTTGAATCAGGTCTCAGTTACTGCACAGATATCGATGTTCTCCATTTTTAGGAGTGCCTCGAGAGAGTGCATTTTGAGGTTTAGACTTCTAGCATTGAGTAGCATTACCTTTAGATTTTGCATGCTTGTACCTGTTACGGTGGTGGTTTTGTTCTTTGAACTTTGCCTAAAAAAGGCACTATAGGGGTGGCAAGAGCCTTAGCCAGTAACCTGAATCCCAGAGGCGACAGGTGCAGACCATCTCTGGCAAAGCATCGTGGTCTGTCAATCATGTCATCCCAGGCAGACAGATACTGGATCCCCTTTGAATGACACCAGAAGCTTAGCCAATTGTTGAAGTCAATTATTTTGTCCTTATATTGTGGTATCATTCTGGGCGAAGGCAGGATGCTACTCGGGGCTAGGGTCATACCTGCCTGGGCCACATGATCCGAGAGCTATTCCATGTCTCTTTTCATGTAGTCCAGGGAGGTACGTCTCAAGTCATTCACTCCAACATGGACAATGACAGAGTCATATTTGTACTTGTTGTGGAGTGACTTGAGTGCATGCGTTATGTGGCAGCTGACTGTAATTTTCTCCTTGTTCAACCTGGTGAGAGGGACATCAGTGTGCCGGACTATAGAGTCACCTATGACTAAAGTGTTAGGCACATTGTCTTGCCTTAGGGGCTGTTGCTGGGTGGCACACAGGTGTTTTGAACTATGTGACACTTGGTTGTGATTGGTGTTTGTTTGCGTTTCAGCTTCAGAGGTCCTTGTTGCTTGGGCAGGTTACAGTTAAGGGCCTCTGCATATGTGGATTTAGTGTTGCTATATGTGGGTGTTGGTGGTGTGGGTTTTTGAAGGGCTATGTGTTGCTTGAGGTGTAGTGTGGGTGTTAACCTTCTCCTCTTGACTGTCTAGCACAATCTTGGGTGGAGAGAGCTTTGCTTCCATTTTGGCTATGTAAGTGCATCTCTCACAGGTTATAGTGTTGGGTGCTAGGAGGAGAGGGTTGTCTGTGTACATGAGGCAATTGCTGCATTGCCCCCATATGCCCAGATTCACCAGGTGGACAGGAGAAATCACCAGAAGCTGACCGTTGGACATGTCTGGTTTGATGCTTTTTTTTTTTTTTTTTTGTAAAGTACAGGAGCTGTTTTCCCTTACCTTAGCAAGTTACTTTGCAATTATAGGCTGTTTAGTGCCTACTATTAATTTCTCCTTATTAACAAGGAGAGTTGAGTGCTTGTATCAGTTTAAGGCTTCCTAGTGCTTTCAGGCAGGTATTAGAGAAAGTGCTAGTCAAAGGGATGCTTAAAAGTAAGATGAAAAAAAATGCACACTGCAGTGTGCACTAGAGAAGGTAGACGTGAAAGTAGGTAACTTAAGTTTTACCTGTTTAAAAAGTTAAGGTTTAGTGGAGAGTTACTATTTTTAAAACAGCAAGATGGGTTGAAAGGGGTGGTCACTTTGTATTCTGGTACTATGGAATACAGTAGGATGGCCAATAAATTTAAATAGTTGAAGGGGAGGGGGTTTTGATTTAGTGATTACTCACACAAGCCACTGAAAGTAGAGAGGAAATGAGATATATGGTCAGATTAACATAAGAGGCAGGCAACTAGAAAGACAGTGGTATTTAACAAGACAACTGGGCGGGAAAAAAATTCTGCCTGACTCAGAAGAGAGACAGAGCTGTGGTCTCTTTTGAAGTTTTAATATGCTGTTAAAGCAGAATGCGGGTAAAACACAAGGTAAAGAAAACAAACTACAGTATTTAAAATATACAAAATACAAAAAATAAAAGCAAACTAACCTTTCCTTCAACGCAAAGTGTAGCAGAGTCTGGATGAGCCTTTCTGGTAAAGCTGTGGCTGATGGAAGCCTGTTTTCTTGAACTGAAACATCCTTCAGAGCTAGAATGAGTGGGTTTGAATCCAAAATTTGGGGTGGAATAAAGTATGTAAGGAAACAAAGGCAAGTGATTCAGATGGCTTCCTAACTTATGTTTATAAAGTAGTTGCGCTTTTGCTAAGTTGAGCTAAGTTGAGCAATAACTAAACATAGGTCTGTGCACAGATTTGGTAGAGGAGTAATTAACAGTGGTGCAGCCAAAACCAAATGACATAATTTTTCAAGCCAAATCTACCCCTTTGTGTAGATGGTACCCTCTAGGTCTGTGGTCACTGACAGGGACATGTTATCAAGAGACATACCCAGCAACATGGTGCCTCAACCCCCCCGCCTCCATTGGAGAAGTAAGATGGCAACAACTCTTAGATGAGTTCTCCAGCACCTTCCTTAGATTAGTTAGGGCATCATCTTTCTATGCCACAGAGTCAGGATTTCTGCTCTAATGTAACAGTTATAGAACTCCAGTGGGCAGAACCAGAAGTGATTTTTTTAGCTTTATGCTTTATGTGCAGTGCTACATTTTCTGAATCTTACAAAGTGGTTTCACATTTTAATTTATCTATAGCTTTACCTACAAATTCTTTCGTCGCTCAGTACATTTACAAAACTCTGAATATTGTTGCTGTAATTGAATTGATGGCTGTTTCTCTTTAGTTTGGGTTGTTTACAGAACATATCATTTGTAAAAATCTACATTTGTCAGTTGTATTTAAATTAGATGTGATTTTTTTCTGACATTCTAGTGACACCTATCCCTGTTTTTTTCTTTCTGTCTGGATTTTACAGTTAGTGGAAAACTGCTTCAATTGACAGTGGTTTATTTGGAAAATATAAGCTACTTCACTATGCCAAATGTTGCCCAAGAGTCAACACACGCCCGCACACACACGCACACACACACACACACACACACACACACACACACACACACACACACACACACACACACACACACACACACACACACACACACACACACACTTTCAACATTTATGAGTTATCTTTAAGAAGAATCTTGACCTTCTCCTTCAACTCTGTTTTCTGCTATAAATCATCTTGTGGCTTTTTATAGGCTATACAGCTTCTGTGGAATATTTCTACACCACCTTGCGGAACAGTTAACTTTTTAATAAGAAAAACACTGTTTCCTTTAACAGGATGGTTAACTTCTAACATATTAGCTTAAGTTTCTGCACATGGAATTATTTTGTGCCTTTCACCAGTCTTCTATGCTAATATATTTTTTTTCTAACAGATTTGACATACTGTACAGAAAATACTCCTAGAACACAGCATGCTTTTTTTGTTCTATACCCTTGATTTCAATGTCTGATATTTGAAGAGTTCTTGTATGTTCTGGCTAATACATTCAAATAAAGCAGTAGGTTATTCAGGATCTATTTTTAAGAAAAATCAGATTTCCTTAATGCTGTTTTTTTTCTGAATGATATTGCCTCCATGCTTGTTGACAATTAAACCTTACCCATTCAAATTCAAGTCCATCTGTTTCACAATACTAACTAGGTTCAGCACGAAAGCACAAACTGTGTGTAAGGGCCATCATCCAGGCAGCCACAGAGAGTGATTTGCACCATCAACAACAACTCAACATTGAGGACATTACTGTTAAGTGCCAGCCCCCCCCCCCTTCTGTGTGGAGGACGTGCATCCAGTATCACTTAAAAGGGAATCCACAAACAAACTATTAATCTACAAAGTAACACCAATGAAAATTATATAAAAATGAAGAAAACTTTAATACAGAGTTAAGCACTTTTGTTCCAGTACAGTTAGCAAGAACTTCATCAGAAGGAGGAACTAATAAAACATCTGAGCATATACAGAGGATACAGACTAAAAGAACTTTTTACTATACAAAGCACAAGCTCTAATATGGGGTTTCAATGGTATGGATTAATTTAACCTATAACCTTTATCTGCCTGTAACTGTATAAACCATTGTAGTTCACTTCTCTTGGTTAAGTTCCTTAAATCACCTAATCTCATATCTGGGGTAAAAACTTGTGTCACTAGGAAAACAAATGAGTGCATTGGTCCACAACTTATCATGTGCTTCACTAAAACGTTCCTGTCATCTGACTTCCTGATTTCATAAACATGTTCACAAAACCACATCTTGGATCTCGTGCTCTGTATCGTTAATAAGATATTTTAGTTTGTATCTTCTTTGCATATGCTCAGATATTTTATTAGTCTCCTTTTTTTCTCATTGGCCTGTATATCAGATGACTATGCCATTGAAACTGTAGCACAATTGCTCAGTTTGCATTTTATGTATGTATGTATGTAAATGTTCTATTAGTATATACTTTGTTATTGGTTTGCAGAAACGTTGACTGCATTCTACATTAAAATATGTTTTCTCTTGGTCCAAAGGAATGCTTATTGCTACAACGAGATTGGCTAGTATGTATATATAACCTTCATCCACCTGAATGCTTCATTAACATATATGTTTTTATTGGTTTAAAGGAAAGTGAGTTATGCAATTGAGATTTTACTGCAGATCATGTGTTTTATATAGAGGAGATGATTGGTGGTTCATTATGTCATTAATGAATGCCTTTTAAGTGACTTACTTACAAATGATTTTAATGATCTGAAGAAGCAACATTTTTTGTTGTGAAAGCACTTATCCGTTAAAAAGATTTTTACACTCTCAGCTGGGTGTGTGCCATTAGTCTGTTATCTTTGGGAATTTTATACTAAGATACAAGCAATGAAAATTTTTTTTATATTTATTTATTTGTATTGACCAGGAAAGTCTGACTGGGTAGGAAACCTTTTTCAGCAGATGCTGAGGGAGAAAAGCTCCACATAACTTTACATACAGTATTAAACAGTAATTGAAAACATTTTTTACAAGCTACACATAAGTTTAACTACAATGTTACATAGTAATTATAGACATTTTTGCACGATATAGTAGTCAATTCATTTTTTACATAGTTTGCCATGATAAAGTACAAAAACAGCTGGATAGATTGTAGTTTCTGGTACAATATGAGTGGTCACAGATAACGTCACTTATTGATTCCAAATGAACAGTGAATTGAAGGTATGAATTGCAGTGTATGGGTGAAAAGAGATAGTGAAGGACTGGAAGAAAAACAGAAGACAGACTAAGGAAAAATTAGTTAGAAAGAGTACTATAACTTAAGTAGCAGTCTATTCTGTTAATTAAGCCTTGAAAATGAATGAGAAGGCTGGAGGAAAGGTGCTGCATGGTGGGTGCATACATGAGAGTGAAAATGAGAGAAGCAGAGAATTAAAAAATGTAGATATTATTTTAGTTATAATTATTTTTGAGAAAGTTTAGAGAGGTGGAAGGCTAAATATGGATAGATTTAACCAGAATTTGAACATGAGTTGAAGCAGTTTTTGTTTTGGTGCTTTTTATCAATTTTATTTGGTGATGAATAGAGTTCTAAGGACATAATTAGAGTTTAGAGAATCTCCAGTGTTATTATTGGATTTGGTTACTGGCAAGAGGGATTTGTAATTCGATCGTGCTTGTTACAAGAGTAGAATTGGAGTGTATTTTGTAGTGAAGGACATTTTTCTGACATGTAGATATGTTTTTGAATGGTGACTATTTGGGACAGTGTTAAGCAATGAGGCATTTCAAGCCCGTTTAAATTTGTAGCACAATGCAGTGGGGTGTGTATAGCAAACTTGGCTATTTTATTGTAGCACATCTCCAGTTTCAACCTATCCATTTTGTTCAAGTTAATAAGTGTTAGGAAATCATTCAACAGAGTTGGGAGCAGATATGCTCTGGCAATGGATTGTCTACTAGAGTCAGTAAGATATGGTTTGGCCTTATAGAGGGACTCTAGTTTCATATGTGTTTTTTGATAACCTGAGATATACGCTGGTCAAATGTTAGTTTTTTATCAATTAGAGCACCTAGTAATTTAGTTTGGGATACTGTTTTTATGTTGGTGTTGTTGGATGAGTAAATGCAAAATGAGGATTTTAGTGCAATATATGTATTGGGAGTAAAAAAGCATTCATTTAGTTTAGTTAGGATTTAGGAGTAGGTTGAGTCAGTTATCTATGATTCAATTGCAGTGAAAGAGAATTAGATGATTTCTTGAAGTTTTTGAAGACTCTGTGCAGAACAGATGAGTGTTGAATCATATGCGTATTGTACAATGCTGGCAGGATTGGTTGCTGAATATAATTTATTTATAAAGATACTGAATAGGGCTGGTCCCAGAATCAATGTTTGTGGCACCCTCACAGTGACTGGTAAGAATGAGGAAACTGCCTGTTGCCATTTATCAGTTTATTGTGTGCTATATAGGTAGCTATGGCACAGTGAGAGGCATGAATAACTAAAACTGAGGCTGGATAGTTCAGCAAGCAGTTTATGAATGTAAATAGCATCCAAAACTTTCAACAGATCTATGAAGAGGGAAGAGACTAAGTTGCCTTCATTTCTGTATTTATTGATCGTTCATATTTTTATCAACAAGAGGAGAAACTATGGATGATAATTGATAAAGAATTGAAAGAATTTATTTGAGAGGGAAGATAGTAAGAGTTAAGTGGAATAAGTTGATTCTCCCTATAAAACAAATTAGTAGCATTACCTAATTTGAAGGTATAATTTAGATCTACACAGTTAAGGCTGATATATATAGTGGAAGAGATGACAATGATGAAAGGGGGTTGGTTCATTAAATAAGGAGAAAGGAGGATAATGACCATATAGAACATTACATGCATAAGGTAGTAGAAAGTATTTTAAGAACTATGCCAACACACAAAGGGAGAAAGATGATTTTACCTATAAGGATGACCGCAATTAGAAATATAAAAAAACAGATAAGAGGAGATTGGAATTTACTGTAAGAATTTATCAACGGAACAAAGGTAATGGCAGCAAACAACTAGGGAGAGAACAGTAGCAAAATGCAACAAGGCTAAGCAGAAGGGGGCTAGGGAAATGTTAAGGGAAAGACTAGCTCTCATAGAGTTTTTAGTTGAGTCTACAACGGACACTGCTCTTTAAAAGGAAGGGTTACTAAGGTATATAAAATATTGCATGATAGCGATAAGAATCAATCAGAGCAGGTTATAAAAGACTGGAAAAGAGAATGGAAGGGGGATTTACAAAGGAACAACGGAAGGACGTTTGCTTGGCTCCCTTGTATGAAAAAGAGTCCAGAAGGTTAAAGAGTTTTGTATGGAAGTGGTTGCATAGGTATTTTTGTACCCCAAGTACATTTCAGAGATTTTCTCCAGGGAGACAGCAAATACTGGAAGTATGATGGAAAAGAGTGAGACAGAACTGAAAACCTGTTTTTTGGGAATGGCAGATTTTAAAAATTCCCTGCATAGTACTTTGTCATAAATGTTGGAGCAAATGGTTGTAACTAAGGAAATAATTCTTTTCAGCTGGGCTGTAAGATCTGAAATATCTAGATATAGTAAGACCTTATTGAATTTAATGCCAAAAAAATGAAGCTACTAAATCAAAATCTAAACTAACTGTAACTGAAGCAATAAATATGATACAGGAGCTAATTACAATGTAGGTAGGATGTTTAGAAATGAAAAAGAGCAAATTACATAGAAATGAATGGAATTTGTGGGAACAATATACGCAGAATAATCTTCAGGAGGAGGAGGAGTGAGGGTTTAAATTATGCTGGAAATTGAACAATTTATGTAATGCTGGAGTTAATGAAAATTGTTTAAAAATGTTATATATACTGCATGAAAATAACAACGGAGAATATTAATATGGGTTGTTTCTTTTCTGTTAAGGTATTTATACTCATCTGATAATTAAAATGCAATGATTCAATAAATATATACAAGAGATGTCTTGGGTTTGATTAGCAGCACAGGTAGTATAAGAGTTGGCCAAAGAGATATGGGAATAAGTGACATCCATTCGAGTGAAAGATGCTTGCAGTGTCCTACACTTAAGAGATCCAAATAGGAAATGTCTTGGAAAGTCAATACTTGTAACTAGGGAATCTGGGAAGTACAAACTCATTGTTGGGTGTATAAGCAATCTACTGAGAAGTGTGACTGCATAGAAGTGAAGATCAGAATATTTGTCTTTTCCTCAATGTAGTGCGATCTCAGAGATGGTATATATATTTTGCAGGGGGTGTGGGGGGTACAGCCCCCCACAATAGTGAGTTTTAGGTTTGGGATTTTCGATTATTAGAGTGTTTACGAAGGTAAACATTCATTTATCTAATATAGACCTCAGACAGGACAGTCCTCCTCATCTTCTAGTATGCAAGGACAGTGTTAGGAGCATTCAAAATGTCACCTGTCTTCTAATGGATGATAGTCACAATTCCAAGATTATGTCATTAGGAAAAAAGGAGTAATGGTTATATGGGGGTCAAAAGATGCAAATGATTAAAAATTATTATTAACCAAAATTAAAATGCACAGCAAGTGATTTGTTGTTTTTATAGTAGATTTGTCATCTGGCAGTCTTGTTGTTTGAATGCTACATACAACTGATTTAAGTAGAAGTAAGAAAACTCCAGACAATGTCTGTAATGCCAGGACACAAGATTATCTGTTATATGAAAACACAAAGTAAGCAACTGGATTGTTATACTATTGCTATGATTGCCAATAAATGTAGGTGCTGGTTTACAGTAATACTAATAGATGGCCGGTGATGATAATGTTATGCTGTTATACTCCCCAAATTCACACACATATACACACACACACACACACACACACACACACACACACACACACACACACACACACACACACACACACACACACACACACACACACTGCAAGCCCCCTGCATTCTTACATTTGGAATTGTGCTCTTTCAATTCTGCATGTCTACATAGACTAATTCTGACACTGGTAAACCTCAAGAGTTAGAGAAGAGACTACTCCCTTTCTCCTAAAGTTCATCAACATCCAGGTTAGTAAGTGTCCTATGTGTGATGACCGATACCTTATCTTAACTGAGGCAACACTCAAAAATAGTATTGTCGATGCTTCTGAATTCATCTCTGGTAGCATGACAATATGATAATAGGGCAACAAAAAAGAATTCAAAAATTTGCTGTGTGACATACAGCTGGGAAAACAAATATAAACATTAAGACTGGTTACTGTTGTTTGTAGGACAGACTCTGTATGCATTATTTTGAAACTTTTGGAGATGGTTAGATGAGCAGTAAGTTATAAAACTGTTGGGCTTATCGAAGTCTCACTACTAATTTCTCTAACCTAAATCTGTCTGGAGCACCTCCCAACACATTGTTGTAACTCCCACTTGTACTGAATGCATCTGTCTGGAGTACCTCCTGGTACATTTTTGTAAGTCACACCTGTACTGAATACATACTTGTCAAGTTGCTGGAGACATTCTAAACTGATGACTAAACTATAAATGTTCAGAGTAGAACAACACGTCACATAAACCTCTTTGTTCTATGTTTTGAGAACATCATGCACTCATTCTTCATGCCATATGAATTCAGAGATGACTTAGTTTTAAATCAGAAAATGAAAGTGCAGTCTTTTTGAAATGGATAGTCGTGATATTAATCAGAATCAAGCAGCACTAGAGACATCTGAAACTGACTTTTATTTATTATGAGATCAGATAAATGAACCTTGTGGATCATTTTCAGCCATAACTTTCATGAAGATATGGAGATTTCAACTGAAAATGGGAAAAAAATATACAATGATAAAATCTCAGCACAGAAGATATCTCTCTATTTTTTTATTTATTACATTTTGATAACGTGAATAGCCACATCTGGGGAAACACTGGGTACTGGCCATCTATAGAGATTACCTAGGGAAAAAAGTTCCAATAAAATTGACCCAACAATGCAATAAAAGCAGACATAAAAAAATCAATATATATATCTATATATATATATATATATATATATATATATATATATATATATATATATACACCCACATCCAGATCCACACCCACACATACACACACACACACACACACACACACACACACACACACACACACATATATATATATATATATATATATATATATATATATATATATATATATATATATGCACAGCAAAGCATAATTAACTGCAGGCAGTTCAGCACACATTTCTGTTTGACATATATTTTGTAAACAGAATGCCAAAATTGGAAAAAAAATAATCAAAACATGCATAATTCATATAGAAATAATGTCTAGTAAATAATATGAATGAGTCAGTGGTGCCAAGCTAGTTGAGGCTAGATTAAGTGGTGCCCTTAACTGCCACAAAATTGTTACAGTCAAGTAAGAACAACACAATACTTAGTAGCTGAGCTGTGATTAGAATGAAAAAAGCAATATGGATAAGGTTGAAGAGAGAGTAAGTAAACACAATAAGATGTAGTTAGAGAAACGCTGAGCAGGTACTGATTAGCATACATTTTTACTTAAAAAAACAAAGAGGGATAACAATTGTGTCTAGATAATAGGACTGAGACATTCAGATAAAAACTATAAGTCGGGTCACTGATGTATCAAAAAAGTCATGATTGGATAGTTTAACCAGTCAGAGGGATAAAGCTCTCATTGTGACCTAGATGGACTGGCACTGTTTAGTGACCCATGTGCTGGAGGAGCTATCTAGCCAGGGTTAGAGTTAATAACTGACCCAGGCTCTCCTATCCTCTGAGGAGGGAGACAGATCTGTCCTTTGCATTCCTGGCACCCACCGGAGGCTTGGTGTGAAAACAAGTGGTAAAAAAGTCCAAAGGGAGCACCCATCAATTAGCAGGTCCCAGGATAAGCACCTATTAATTGGTATACATGCTGTAGTCATCATAAAATGCATGCATGCTCATAAGTATAGTTGGATCAAAGGGACTGGCATTGTGGGAGTACAATTCTTTAAGGCTGTTGCAAAGGTGCAAGTAGTTTGATTAAGCAAAAAAAAATCTGCATTCATGGATGGTGTACATTCCCAGCCAAAAGGGTAAAGATGCTGACGGTCAGCAGGAACACAGAGATCAAGATGAAGAAAAGTTATTCAGTAAACAAGACCTACATTATATAAAAAGTTTACTGCAGCATAAAGATTTCATACAGGCCCAGGTAATTCCACAATTACAATGAATATTATTTGAAGTCAGTATTTGGTGTTGATGATGGGGAACCTGAGTTCTCATATCGGGATGTTCAGAACAGGATATGAAGAATTCCTGTGTTTACATGGGTGGGGCAACAGGAATAAAGAAGGAGGGGCTGTTCTAGACTTTTATCTGGCAAATGGCTTGATAGTGGCCACCATATGGTTCAGCAAAAGATGTAGAGACAAGATCATATTCAAGCATGGCCAATATGCAATTTAGGTAGACTTCCTGCAGGTAAGAAAAGGGTATTGGAATGGAATCAAAGATTGTAAAGCTGTCTGCAGTAAAACTGTTGGCACACAGTATAAATCACCAATGGCCAAAATCATCAGCAAGCAGTGGTCAGAGAAGATTCTAAGGTCAATGTAAACTAGGTTGAAGACCTTGTAGTTGATTGAAGTGATAGCTCAAGAGTTCAAGGAAATGGTCAGGGCTCCAGCACTTCAGAAACGCGAGGAAACAGGTAGAGTGAAATTAAGAGTGGCAGTGTATCAAAACAGCATGTGTGATGACTATAGAACAGATATCCACCTGAGCCAGGTGTGGAAATAAGGTACATACGCAAAGCTGAAGGTGGAATGCAGAAGTCCAGGAAGCCATCAAAAGAAGGAAGGAGTGCAGGAAAAAGTGGGATACTGAAAAGCAGGATTAGGCGAAGAAAAAGTACTAGCTGACTAGCAAACAGGCTAAAAGAGTAGTCACAATAGCAAGGCAAAGACAGGAAGATGAAAAATAATCATCAGATACCTTTCATAAGGGATGCCAACAACAACCTGCTGTCCAGTCCACAGGACATCAAGACTTTTTGATGAAGAAAATCCCACAGAAGCAGCCTACAATGAAAAAGGAAGAAAAACACACCCCAGAAGAAGTATGAACAGCACTAAGGAAAATAAAGTCAGGTAAAGTGGTAGCCTTAGATCTGGTCATGACAAATATGATCAAAATGTTGAATGAAGTAGGAGAGAAATGGCTCCTGAAAGCCCCATAGCAACATGGAAAAAAAGGCATATTACAGATGACCGGGGAATAAGCATTCTAGCCATTATGCAAGAACATTCACAACTGTGGGCAGTAGAAGTATCAAACTCCTGCATGAAAGTGCTGAAGAAGGTGATTGATAAATGAGTATACAGATTAATAGAAAGTAAGATGGAAGATAGCAGTTTGGATTCAGATCATGTTGCAGGTTAACCAATCCAATGTTTTCAGTAAGACAGATAGTTGTGAAAAGAAACAGTGGTGTAGCTAGGGTGGAGCAAAGGGAGCATCCACCCCAAGCAAAAAGTGTAGGGGGGCATAAATGAACAGTTTGATAGCTCTTCTGTGTACACCAGAATTAAAATGTTGGTATTACATCTGAGGCCAGCACTAGGTGCTGTAGTGTTCTTTGTATGCTATAAGCTGTAGCAAGCAGGATGTGTTGCAAGCAGCTTGCTACAGTTTAAAAGTGAAACAACCTTTTTTTCAAACTGAAGTGCAATAGAGCTCCTTCTGTGGTACAAATATGCAATTGTTTTTGTTCTTCAGTTGAAGAGCTGAGGTGGTGAGGGGGAATATGTAGGGACATAGATCTTGGGGACCATACTTTTTTTTTTTCAATTGAAGAGCTGGGGAAAAGAGGAGACAGATTTGGGACAGGCATCATAGCTCTGAAAAGAAGCGACAGATGAGGAAAAAGTCCAACTGGACATTTCTAGATTTAGAGAAAATATATAACAAGGTCCCAACAGGGCTGATCTAGGCAGTCATGTGATGGTTCATTGTCCTGCAAACATTGATAGAATTAGTGCAGGCTATGCACAAGGACCCAACGACAAAAGTATGAACAGTTTGCAAACTCACAGAGGGGTCTTTCTCCTTGGTGGGAGTAGGTATGCATCAGAATTTAGCTCTGGGCCCTCTGTTGTTTATACTGGTGATAGACTACATTGGGTCAGGGGGGACAGATCCACAAGCTGCTGCATGCAAACTATGTGGCATTAAAATCAGACTCTGGCCAAGAATTTTAGCAAATGATAGGAGAATGTAATTCTAAACTAAAGGCGTATTGGATGAAACTGAGCACAGACAAGACATTTGTCATTGCAGTCAATGGGAGGAATCAGTAGAAGCTTAAAATTAGCAGAACAGGCTTACAACTTCATGTATTGGGGGTGGTTAAGGGTAAGGGTAGTCTAAATGAGGAGGTCAAAGCTAAAATAAAAAAGTCTGTAACTAAATGACCCAGAGTGTCAGGGGTAGAATGTGACAGAAAAATGTGAAAAAAGCTGTAGAATAGCTAATTTGCCCAGTGAAAACCATTACCCAAAGAGTGTTATTTTAGAACAATCCTAGACCTCTTCCCAGTCCAACAACTTCAAATTTAGTTAGTTACAAACTCATCTTGCTCAATCTCTCATAGTGCTATGACTAGTGCTATGGCATGGTACAGAAACCTGGGCAGTGAAAGCGGGGCACATGCGGGATACCACAGTCTTGATTGAATTGATTGGCTATCTATCTATCTATCTATCTATCTATATATCTATCTATCTATCTATCTATCTATCTATTTGTCTATCTATCTATCTATCAATCAGTCTAGCTATCCACTTATTTGAATTTTGCATTGTTCTTTCCTGTATTTTTCCTTGTTTTAACCAAAAGTCAACTGTTTGCATTTTTAACTTTGTCTGAGACCTTAATCTTGTAGTATCACTCACAATAATGGGAGAATTCTGAGTTGCTACAAGATCTGAGCCTCATTTATTTAATTTCTACTTCATTTTAATGTCTGCATTTTACTTGGTCTGGGGGCCTTGGTCTCGTAGTATTACTAACAACAGTAGGAGAACTGTGAATTGCTACAGGATCTGAGCTTTAGCTTTTACATTCCTACTGTGATTTTCTGCTTGCATTTTACTTGGTCTGGGGACCTTAGTCCTATTGTGTCATTCACAATAGTGATAAAATTGTGAATTGCTGCAGGATCTGAGCTTCACTTATTACGTTTCTACTGCATTTTTACTGTTTGCATTTTACTTGGTCTGGGACTTTAGTCTTATAGTATCATTGACAATGGTGAATTGTGACTTGCTGAGGGATCTAAGCCTCAGACATAGACACACACACACACACACACACACACACACACACACACACACACACACACACACACACACTCTCTCTACACCTACTATGGATTACACACATAAACACACATATGCTAAGACTCTTAAATCTTAAATGCAATCTACCCAAAACCCTGAACTTATCTCATATGCTGTTGTCATCAACCTCCCAGACACTCCACAAAGACATAAGCGAGGCAGAAGAGAAAAGGCAGAGGCAAACACAATCAACAGAAATTCAAAAGGACAGTGGGTTGAATGTATTTTTGACATTTGATGGTATGCAACAACATTTCGATGGTTTTCACATTTACAATTTACATAAGTTTGTTATTTTACTAGATCATTGTTTTTGCTTAAAAAAAGGTTTTTCTTTGTTCCTTCATTTAATACATTAGCAATTTATTAATTAATTTAAAACTGTATACTTGGCAACTCAACTTGAGACTGTTTTTAATGGTGGCACTAGTACAGATAACAGTAACTTGTTAAAAAAATTATATTAACCCATCCCCTAGTCCTGTGGTTTCCCTGTTTGAACAGATTTCTGAGGGTGAATTTAAGAAATTAATAAAAGTAAATGCTAATAAGATTGACAATTTGCAACTTGAAGAAAGAGTTTGTTCAACTGAATTAATTTCCTAAAGGGAACTCAGGATTATGCAACCAGACAAAGGGGTGGGGTTCTTATTATGAATTACTCTGATTACTCATTAAAAAATGTTTGAGATTTCGACTGACACCAACACCTATTTAAGGATTTCAAAAAATGAGATTAATGTTGCTTATATGAAAATGGTAACATTTGTTGTTTGCTTTCTTTAGTTGAGGTTGTGATTTAGATTTTTTTAACAGTGATAACACAGATTATTCTTTCAATTTTCAGTATCCCCAAAATTCACAAAAATGAATATGACCCTCCATTTAGACCTATAGTGGCAGCAAAAGGTTCAAAGACTGAACTATTAGCTGCCTACACATATTTTCAATGCAAACATATATTAAGTGGGAAATCATACATTTTGCGTGACTCCTGGCATTGTTCGGATATTTTAAAAAAGTAGGGCATAAAAGTGAGTTTATTTTTGTTACTGTTGATATCATTATTTTATTTACTGTTATACCTCATGTAATTGGCCTGGAGTATTTCAGAAATATAATGAATGAGCTAGAAGGTTTATTGAATATGAAAATCAACCTGTTAGTTGATTTAATGGACTTAGTATCAAACAACACTTTTGTATTTTTTGTTGGGGAGTTTTTTCAACAGCGCTCATAAGTAGCAATGGGTGCAAAATGTGCCCCATTTATGCAAACCTGTTTTTTGCTGAATAGGAAAGGTGCTATGTTTTATGAATTATGTGCTATCCTATTTTAGGTTTTTGGATGACATCTTTATATTATGGAAGGGTGATCTTCAAGATATTCCAGAATTCATTGACTATCTGAACAAGGGTACTGCTTTTTATTTAAATTTACCATTAAGATGCATGTGCAGTTAATATATTATTTGGATATTTCTTTATATAAGGATGTATCAACAGAGTCTTTACCACCCAATATTTTTAGCAAAAAGACATATTCCAATTCATTTTTACACTTTCATAGTTGTCACCGTTTTTATAAAAAAAAAAAAAAAAAAAAAAAAAGTGTTGTGAAGGGTCAAATAGTCTGTTTGTCTAGGTTAGTTAGTGATGAAAATGATTTTTTTAGATGAGATGGCAATTTTAATTAACATGTTTAGAGACAGAGGTTATCCAGTAAGCCTACTTAACAAGATAAAAAAAGAAGTTGTTAAAAATTGCCATGAGAAATTTGCACCAATTCTAATGGTTGGCCTCCCCTCTAATGTTCCTAATGATATAACTATGCCCTTAAGGGGCAATGATAGAAAAGGGGCCATGGTTAAATTTAGATATAACCTTAATGCACATCTGTAGTTACAATTCTAAACACCATTTGGAACTTATTACCCTTTAGAGGTGTATAAGAACGTCTGGGTGAAAAACCTCTGATAGTGTTTAATAGGGGTAATAATTTCAAAACTTGTTTGAGAGAAACAACACTGGACAATGAAGTATATTTAAGTCACTAATGCACCAATATGGGGCTTGCAGGTTTTGCAAGCACATTAATGATGGACCTTATGTCGCAGTCTATGCTTACAATAGATCAATAAAATGTTCTGGTCACTATAATTGTAATGCCAAAATGGTAGTTTATTTGGGAACTTGCTCAACATGTCAGGCATTTTGTGTGGGAAGTCAATAAGGAAGTTAAAAGAACATATAGGAGACCATGTTAGGGACATTAAGAACAAAAAAGTGAGAGTAATACATGTTATATGCACTCTAAAGAGTGTAAAAATTACAAAAGATTTTTGCTCTTTGTGATTGATAAAATTGAATAAAACGACAGTGGGCGGGGCTGATTTCGAAAATCCATTAGAAGCTAAGGAAACATGTTGCCAGCTGAGGCTCAATGTTATGCAAAAACCAGAAATTAATGGCCATTGTTCTCTTTTTGGCATTTTAAAGTTAAAAGCATAAAGTATTCAACATGGTTTTATTTTAAGTTACTAGGTTAAGTACATAAAAAAAATTGTATTTATTTGATTTTTATATTCATGTTCTTATGTTTATTGTTACTATATGTACAAGAGTAATTATTTTGAAACATTTTTATTGGTAACAATGCAATATACTTTGTTTTTAACAATATTTTAACATTTTTAGTATGATAGGTAGATGGAAAGGTTGTTATGTGGTTTTAATTATTTACTAATGGTATATGGCTGCTGTTTAATTGTTTATTAGATTAATTGGGTATGTTGATTGAAGTGTGTATAAATTGTGATGAATTTCTAAGAGAAATCACTCTGATGGTGTCCTGAGTATGCTGAGGGGCAAAAGCGCAAAGTCTTTGTGAATAAAGTTGTCACATCTTTGGTCACTCTTGTAGTTCATTGGTGCTTTGTCCTTATCTTGTGCAAAGTTATTATGTTTTGGTGTGTTAGACTCTACAAAGACAACACTTCCCAAGACACATACAACCACATCTCTCAATGTCTCAACCTCTTAGCCTGTAAGGCAAACTATTACATGACTCACTATATTAGTCATTGGAAAACAATGCCCCAGTCACCAGCTTGAGCAAGGAGAAAGTTATGGTTGGTCAGTTATCTATCACTGGCAAGGATTTGCAAATCACATATTCACTCAGGACATTGAGCCACAAGTACCATGTAGTATGACTCTGTTATAAGCCATGCGGATGTTAATGACTTGTACTATATGAAGACAGACATAATACAGCTTTCAGATTATATGTCCCAGACATGTACATTCTCTAACAATGATGCCACAGTATAAATAGAAGATGACTGATTTTTAATAATTGGCTTAGTTACTGGTTTCATACTAAGGGGGTTCAAGATTTATCAACTTTGGAGGACATGATCGGCAGATCATAATGCTTTGCCAGGGATGGTCTGCACTTGTCGCTACTAGGCTTTCAGATACTGGCCAAAACATTAGCCACCCTTATAGTGCCATTTTGAGTAATGCCAGTCTGATAAACCTTCTGAGATGGTAAATTTTACTCAAGATAAGCTAAAGGTGTTACTGCAAAATGAAAGAGGTCTCAACTAGAACCTCCACTCCATGGAAGTGCTCATCACCCAAGACAGTGTTGACATCTGTGCAGTTACTGAGACATGGTTTAAAGCCATGGTAAGCCCTTTGTCAGTCAAGGCTATAATGCTTTCCATACATTTAGACCAGCTACCACACAAGAAGGGACAAGAGGTAGAGGTATATTAATCTACATAAAAAATAAGCATACCTCAATATGGGTAAAACAATATGTCATGCTTGAGCTACTCCATAGGTTCCTAGGTGTTTACTAGGCTAACAACCACAAGGACATTTTTAAGCCTAACCATGCATCCCAAATCTCTGACAAGTTCTGGTACCCTTCATAAGTGTAAGCAGGGGCTTCAGAAGCAAAATATTTACAATCAGGGTACTGGAAGATGAACTATTTACAGGTTGCCTGAGTCCATTAGAGACATAGGTGCCAAACCAGGGATGAATTTTCTATTGCCCATCCAACTGTCCAAGCTACACCTAAATTGGGTTAGGGATGAACTCTGCTTCACATGGATGGGGGGCCTGTTTCAGAAAAGGGGTAGTCTCTGGGATAAATACCTGTCTCTTCAACATGTCCAGTTTATATCACAGGCAAGGTTTACGTCTTTAGAACAGAAAATCTGGTGCTGTTTCTTATGTGTATATGCAGGAGATTCATCAGAGTGGGGTCTGACAATGCCTTGTATGCCAGGCATAAATCTCCCTTCAACAACCTGTAGGAGACAGAATACAGGGATAGGGCCTTGAGGTGGTCTGCGTAGGTCATGTTACCTACTGTCTGCATTCTTTTACTGAGGCACCTCTGTGGATATTTCAGTTGTTGGATATGCCTGGTTAGGTACATACCAAAATGGACATTGTACTCAATGATAGGTCTGATGAATGCCAAATACAGTGAAACAGTGACTTCCTTAAACCTAAATCCCATACATTTGTTTATAAGTTACATGGCATAGAATGATTTCCTCAGTAATGTAGACATGTGATGGTTAAAAGTTAGTTTACTGTCTATCCATGTCCTCAAGTCCCTGACTACTGGGTCATCTGTTAGGGTATGTTGTGAATATGATAGTTACCAGGGGTGGATGACTTCTTGTAGGAAACTATTATACATTTTTGGCATTTAGTTTTAGTCCATAGTTCTGACAACAATTGTTTGTCTGTGCAAGCCCTTCCTGGAGAACATTTGTGTCGGTGTGTGATTCAATAACAGCTCCGAATTTGCAGTCATCTGGAAATATAGTCAGCCAGAGGCCATTGACATTGGCCTTGACTTCAGAGAAGTAAATGCTAAAAAGAAGTGGTCCCTAGACTGATCCCTGGGGGACTCTGCTTGTGACTGGCCTCTTTGTAGAGGAGGACACCCCTGTTCTATCTTCCTGGGTCCTGTCTTGAGCCAGCTGGCTATCTACCCAGTGACATAAGGGTTTATACCTAATCTCTTGAGCTTCTCAACATTGCCCACATGCGGTATTGTGTCAAATGCCTTGGCTAGATCAAGGTAGGCAGTGTGAACCATTTTGCCTTCATCAATTACTTTGCTGACCTTCTCAAAGAAGTCAACCAGGTTGTGTAGGCATGACCTGCTCTTGATGAAACCAAATTGGCTTGGGTCCAGTGTCTGGAGGTTTCCCTGGCTGCTGAGCGCCCTGCCTTCGGCGTTCCAACTGTGTGACGCTATATACTCTTCCTGACCACTTCTAGGTCCGTGATCATATATCCTGACTAGGATTGCTGCCTCTATACTACTGTAAAGACCTAAGCCAACCCTCTTTGGGAGCCCTCACCTTGGAAATTAAAGAAACTATATACTCTTCCTGACCACTTCTAGGTCCGTGATCATATATCCTGACTAGGATTGCTGCCTCTATACTACTGTAAAGACCTAAGCCAACCCTCTTTTGGGAGCCCTCACCTTGGAAATTAAAGAAACTATATACTCTTCCTGACCACTTCTAGGTCCGTGATCATATATCCTGACTAGGATTGCTGCCTCTATACTACTGTAAAGACCTAAGCCAACCCTCTTTGGGAGCCCTCACCTTGGAAATTAAAGAAACTATATACTCTTCCTGACCACTTCTAGGTCCGTGATCATATATCCTGACTAGGATTGCTGCCTCTATACTACTGTAAAGACCTAAGCCAACCCTCTTTTGGGAGCCCTCACCTTGGAAATTAAAGAAACTATATACTCTTCCTGACCACTTCTAGGTCCGTGATCATATATCCTGACTAGGATTGCTGCCTCTATACTACTGTAAAGACCTAAGCCAACCCTCTTTGGGAGCCCTCACCTTGGAAATTAAAGAAACTATATACTCTTCCTGACCACTTCTAGGTCCGTGATCATATATCCTGACTAGGATTGCTGCCTCTATACTACTGTAAAGACCTAAGCCAACCCTCTTTTGGGAGCCCTCACCTTGGAAATTAAAGAAACTATATACTCTTCCTGACCACTTCTAGGTCCGTGATCATATATCCTGACTAGGATTGCTGCCTCTATACTACTGTAAAGACCTAAGCCAACCCTCTTTTGGGAGCCCTCACCTTGGAAATTAAAGAAAGTATGTCCTACAATTCCTGCAACTTGTATATTTCTGTTGTTAGCCTTTAACTGTACAACCCGTAGCCAGGTCAGCCAGCAGCCTCCCACTGTTTCTTCCTAACATCTAACCTAAGTCTCTGTTAGAATCCCCAGCTACCTGCCTTGTATTGTATGCTGTAAGCCCTATAAGAAGCCACAGTTCCAGTTCCTACTGTTGCCTCTAGGTGGCGCCCTTCTCATAGAGATTCCCCTGTGGAAGTTAATTCTCCCCAGAAAAGCCTCTTTATCTTACCCTCTATTACCCCCTCCATACCCTTCCACCTTAACCTTCTTTCCCTGCTACCTCTAGCATATACTTACTCCTACCTTTTACCTTCTTACCTTCACTTATCTCTTGACTAGCTCTCCTGCATGATCTGCTCTTCTCTGATTGCTTTCATCTCATACTGTTTGTTTCTGCCCCGCTTCGCTCCCCTCCCTACCCCCTTATCCCACCCACCCCACGCACCCTTACCCTTATAGCTCTCTGACCACTCCCCCTAAAGAATCCCACCTATCCATATCTCCAACCTCAGTTATCTATCCCCTCCCATTAATTACTAACTTTCTACTTGCTTCCTCCCCCCTCGCTCCTATTCCTACCAAACTACCGTGCCTCTTCACATCAAGTCTCTCAAACTGTCACCTTAATCTTAACCTACCTCATTATTGACAACTCCTTATCCCCTCTAATCACCATGTCTTCCAAAACCAACAAAAAAACATCCTTGGACCCTATAATAAAACAAAACCCAGCCAAGCTATTACCCCTTTTCATTTTTACCCTAGTACTCACACTACCCTACCTCCTTACCTCTTATGAAACTAATTGTTATTATAACCTTAAAACCCCTCCCAAACAAACTGCCACTAATTTATCTACCCCAAAGTTCACATACTCAAACATTACTTTTAACTCTTCCTACCTCTTAGCCAAATATCACAGACTGTTCCATATCAAATCTAATAATCTCATGGTAAGAAAACTAAGATATTTGATAATGATTACATGTAAGCCACACTTAAACTATACTCCCTCTACCCTAGTAGATGGTGATATACATCCTAACCCAGGACCCTTTACAATTCCCTCTGAAGCTACTCCTATTATCTCAAAATCCTCCTTTCCTTTACCAACCTTTAATTCTCAGTCCTTACTCATAGGACACCTTAATATCAGAAGTGTAAACAACAAAGTCACCCTTCTCCACTCTCTTCTTGACTACTACTCTTTCGACATCCTATGTTTAACAGAAACCTGGCTAAAACCCCTCACCAAGGATACAGAAATCATCCCACCAGGATACAACATTTTAAGACAAGACCGCAATACCCGCAAAGGAGGGGGAATTGCTCTAATATTTAAGACTGATCTAAATATAACCCTAGCACCCTTTGCTCCCCCTGAGACCACTAAAACTGAAATCCTTATATCAAAGCTACAACTAAACCCACATAAAGCCATATATATAATCAGCACCTATCTCCCTCCTGGAAATAACTCCATAATTATAGAAAATCTCCTTAGCTGGGCATCTACCACCTTTCCACAAGAAACTGTTATACTTGGAGACTTTAACCTCGACTGGTCATCAGTTAACTCCACGAACCCAGTCTCTCATATTAATCTCCATGGCTTTACTCAAACTATTAATACCTCTACTAGAATTAATAAACCTAACAACAAAGAAAGTATACTAGATTGGATTCTTATTAATAAGCCACAGCTACAATACCTTACCGGCACTTTACCAGATGACATTAGTGACCACAACATAACTTATATCATAAGAAAGAAGAATATTGCTACTAATGCCCCCACCATCCGAACATCTCGTAGCACAAAAAACTTTAACCCCATCCTATTTAACTTGGAACTGAATGCCTGCAACTGGTTACCCCTACAAAGCCTTCCACTAGAAGAAGCTGTTCAATATTTTAACAACACATTCCTATCCATCCTAGATAATCATGCTCCAAAAAGAACTGTCAGAGTCAAAACTAAACCTGCTCCCTGGTTAACTAAGGAAACAAAGCACAAAATGTTACTCAGAAACAAATCCTGGATAAAATGGAGAACTAGTAAATCTCCCTCTGACCAACAGACCTTCAGACACCTAAGGAATAGTACTAAAACAGCTATCATCTTAGACAAAAAAAAAATACTATTGCAACCTCCAATCAACTAATCATAATAATCCCCAAAAATTCTGGACAACCTTGAATAGACTTCTTCACCCTGGACAAACTACCACCCCCTCTCCCTCTGGATCCGAAAAGAATTCCTCCCAGGAAACTGCCAACGCTTTCAATTCCTTCTTTACTAATACTATAAATTCTCTAGCCTCTCACCTTTCCTTTGACAACTCTAGCTTCCCTGCCCAAGCAGCATCTACTCAACCATCCTTCACACTACAACCTATCTCTACCACCTTCATCCAAAGATGTATTCAAAAACTAAAACCATGTACCCCATCAGCTGACCAACTCCCATCTGAATACCTCCAAAAAGCAGCTAAAGCTCTAGCCTATCCCATATCCATCCTTATCAATAGAACAATTAATGAAGGTATCATACCTGACATCTGGAAGATCTCACACATTATACCCCTACACAAGGGAGGTAACTCAAACGAATACTCTAATTACAGGCCTATAGCACTCTTATCTCCCATAGCTAAAATCATGGAAAAATGTGTTCACTTCCAACTAATGAACTACTTAACTAACAATAACGTTCTAACTCCATGTCAACATGGCTTCAGGCCTTTTCACAGTACTACCACTGCTCTTCTTTCCTTTACTGACTTTATAAACACTAACCGCAATAATAACATTCTTTCCTCTGCACTCTTTATTGACCTTTCCAAAGCTTTTGACATGGTCAACCACCCCCTTCTCATAAAAATTCTTGAATCTCTTGCTCCAGAACCTAAAGCTATCCTTTGGTTTACCTCCTACCTCTCTAACAGAAAACAGGCAGTCCTCTGGGAAAACAAACTCTCCTCTCTCCTTCCTATCTCTCTTGGTGTCCCACAAGGCTCCATTCTTGGGCCTCTCCTTTTCTCCCTTTTTATAAATGACCTACAATCAGCCATCCCTCAAGCTACTTGTATTCAATACGCTGATGATTCCACTCTCATTTGCTCAGCTAAAAACATTCCTGAGCTACAAACTATTACTCAAAATGTATTCCACACAGTTGAAGCCTGGTTCCTAAAACGCTGCCTACTCTTAAATGCTAAAAAAACTAAACTCCTCCTCTTTAAACCAACTACTAGATCCCCACTTTAGATTTCTCTATCTCATCTATTAATGGTACCCTCATATCAGCTGACCCTCTACCAAACTGCTAGGTGTCATGATTGACAACAATCTTACCTATGATTGTCACATCAATAACACCATTAAAACTGTAAACAGAAAAATGGGCTCCCTATACAGAATTAGAACATTCTTAACCCCTGCAGCCAAAGCTACTCTTGCCCACTCTCACCTTATTTCAACCCTTTTCTACGCCTCACCAATTTACACTAACCTGAAGAAAAATAATCTCTCAAAATTGGCTAACACATACAATAGTATTGCTAGATTTGTGACTGGTAATCAATTTAGAACTCACCACTGCTTGAACCTTCAACAACTTCACTGGCTTGAATTTGAAAATATGTTGCTTCTTTCCCAACTCTCCTTTGTCCATAGAGCTCTGTACCAACCTAATAACACTCCTGCACTCTCCAAACTTTTGACCCCTACTCTAACCTGAACTCACTTCGTTCCTCCAGTAAACTACTAGTAACTTTAACTAAAGCCAACAACCTTGCTGGTGACTCCTCTTCTCTAACGCCCTTGGCAAACACTGGAATCAACTTCCTACTGAACTTACTTCTATTAAAACTCCTATTCTGTTTAAACAAAAACTCAGATGCTACCTTAAAAATCAATGGTTATGTCCCTGCTGTAACCCCGACTAAATTCTCCCTATAACCACCTCTAATCCTCCCTCTCCCTCTCCTTCCTCCTCCTTTCCTTCTACTATCTCTATGACCATCTTGGACAAGCTCTAACTCTATTATTCCTTTTCCTCCTTTTATATTGTTTTATCCTTACTGCAAGTATAAATTTTGTTTTTTTTTAATCTGCTCACTCTTTCTGTACTTTTCTTGTCTCTCTTTTACTCTTCAGATAACCTTCCTATAAATTATCTAGAAAGAAGTTTTTAACTGTATTTTTATGGTGTGAATTTGAGGTATCCACTCATACTATGTTATGTGAATAATAAATCCCATGATGTCTTCCTGTATATTTGCATATTCCCCCTCCTTTTCCTTCTGTATTTCCAAGTTTATTGTTTGTTTTTTTATATTGCGTATTCCCCTTCCTTTCCTCTTTCTTTCCAATGTTTACTGTTGTTTATTGTTTGTTTATTTTTTTGTAAATTATGTAATTGTTTTATACATTGTGGAGCTTTTCTCCCCGGGCCTCTACTGAAAATGGAAATATATCCAGTTAGACTAGCCCGGTTAACAAATGTAAAATAAAATAAATAAATAAATAAATAAATAAATAAATATGTTATTACTGATCATTTCCATAATAATTATTTCCATGGCTTTACATATAAAACTAGAGAGATTTATGGCTCTCTAGTTTCAAGGATCTTAGATGGTCAATCTTTGTACAGAGGGATGACTGTTGTTGTTCTCCATTTATGAGGCATGAAGCCTGTTTGGAGGCTACAGTTAAATAGCAATTCCATGGGTCATGTTTCATGCTAATTAGGAGGCATTCTGGAATATTGTCTGGGCCCACTAATGCAGTGTTCTTGGCCTTAGAGAGAGCATTAAGGACATGTTCCTTAGTGATGGTATTTCCTGAGGGAAGGTTGAGTGGGAGAGAGGGGTAGAGTTGGAGCTGAATTTATTGGCCAGTAGGTTTGCTATATCTTCTGGCTCAGTATATGTATTGCCTTTGAGGTTGAGGACATAGCTAAAGAATGCCTTGTGGTTGTCCTTTTGCCATGATTTTCTTTCTTCTGTTGTACAACCTATTGATGTTATGATTCTACTAGGGTAGCTTGCATTTTGAGTTAGTTCTGCACTTTTCCCTAGTAGGTACAGCTGCATCTATGCAGCTATTAACATGATTGCATAGGTTTCTGTGAACAGTTCTGCATAGGCAGCTCTGTTCTCAGGGTTTATGGGGGCTTGTAATTTTACCAGGCTATCACTTAATAGAAGGAAGTTAGCCTTAGAGTAGTTCCTGAATATTCAAGGATTATCTGGGGTACTAGGTTTTATTTTTACTTCAAAGGAGACCATTTTGTGGTCTGACCTTACCAGAGAAGATATTAAACTAAGGGGTGTGCAGCATTCTCCCATATTAGTGAGGACCAGATCCAGTATGGTTGCATCCCTGGCTGGTGTATTGTCAGTCTGGTCTGTGGAGTTCGTGTTTACAAAATCCAGAAATTTCTGTGCCTGTATGTTTGGTGTCAAACTAACTTTAGGTAAACTTGCATACCATAACCATGATACTATAGGTCCCCATCTATGACCCAGAACAACCACAACATGTAGCTGAATGTACTGGAGTCACTCACCATTCAGCCCAACACCATATTCATGGGTGATTTCAACAATCCCACCATAACTGGGATGCATACACAACCACTAACATGCAAGGTTACAGATTCCTGGATTTTGTCAAGGCAAACATCCTGGAACAGCTAGAGCTAGTCTGCACATCTACTAAGAGTGCAGATATCCTGGATATGGTACACATAAATATGAGCAAATGTTGCCCCTCCCCAGTATAATGTCAGATAACAAAGTGGTCACCCTTGATTTGAATATTAAGCCTGAACTCCCAGCAAATCCCTGAACCTTTAAGAACTTTTGCAAGGCTAACTACCTCCTATTAAGTGGTGCCATAGCTGAATTCCAAACCTCACCCCTCCCAAACTCAGAACACTGTGCCCTGTTTAGAAAGGTTTACATAAAACTGGTACAAGCATGTAAATAACTGCATAGAAACAGCAGTACTAAAGCAAAATAAACTTAGGACTAACTCCAAAAAACAAGTCCCTTGGTGGACCACCAGTATAAACAGGTTGTACAACAAAAGAAAGAAAATTCTGTCCAAAAATAGGAAGGAGTACACCCAAAAGGCAAAACAACTTTCCCATTAATCTCAACAAGCAACTCAAAAGACTAATCAAGTCCATCAGAACCAACTTCAAGGCACAAATAGTCTCCAAGCTTAGGATAACCATAAGGCATGTTTTAGTTATATATACAACTCCCAGCAGTGTGCTGAACTAATAGTAAATGGAGCTCCCTATACTTAAGTGGAAGCTATAGGAAATTTGCTGGCTGATACATTTAGCTCCATTTTCACACCCTATAACTCCCAGCTACCCCAAGGAAATACCCTCTACCATTTTCCCTCAACAATCTTTCCCCCTACAATCTCTAAAGAACAGGTCCTCCCTGCAATCTTGAAATCTAAAAACACTACATAGATGGGTTCCGATAATATCCCAAGATGTCACCTAAATAGCTTGAAACACAACCTATCAGGCCTACTATAATCTGTAATCAACAACAGCCTCCAGACAGGCTTCATCCCTAGGAAATAGAAGATTGCAATGGTCATCCCTCTACTCAAAGGGGGACCATGAACAGACCCAGTGAACTACAGACCCATAAATTTGACTAGTCTTTATGCAAGGCCATAGAAAGAATTATCATGGACCTGATAAACAAAGACATAGGAAATCTTCAAACACTGGACCCATCCCTATTTGAGTTCATTTAGGGTAGTTCAAGAAGGTCACTAAAGCTATGCATAAGGGCAAAATGATGTATACTGACAACCTTGACCCAATAAAGGGATTTGACACAGTCCCTCACTCAAGTATTATAGACAAACTTACAAGTTTAGGCATACATTTTATGTCACCTGATGACTAGCCAAATGGCTCATGGATAGGACATGCAGAAAAAGGTAAGGGGACTCCACCTCCACCAAGAGGCCTGTTAGTAGTGATGTCTCACAGGGCTCAATACTAGGACATCTCATGTTCAGAATATACTTCTCTGAAGTCAAGGCAAATGTAGAGGGCCTTTGGGTATCCAAATTTGCTAACAATGGCAAGTTGGGTGCAATCACTGAATTCTGAAAGATGTAGATATCCTCCAGAAAGGTCTGACTCAGACAAACAACTGTTGCCAGATTCATGTTATATCAATGTTTCTCCACCTTCTTTTTCATGAAAAATTAACAGTTTCAGCATAACCCTAATTAGAGACGTGGAAAACAAGAACTGAAAAAACATACAAACAGTTGAAAAAATGACAAGGTTTAACATGCACTTATGGATTCCCTGTGGAATGCTCGTGTTCTACCCTCATTGATGTGTAATATATAGCAGTACAAAAATGTAACTACAATACCATGCAGTATGCATCTTTAAAATACTCTGCAGGCTTCTGAGAAAACATAAGCAACCTAGCATGATGTGTTAGCTTGGGAGGCTCAGATAAATAACTGCCTTTATTTGAATGGCACCCTCATTGTTTCTTATCAAATTCCTTGTCTTACAGTTATCAGACTTGGTGTGCAAACATTGTCCATATTTTTTTGTTGCTCCTACACACATGGATTGTTTCTTCTGCTATGTATCTTCTGCTGTGGTGTCCTGCTTCTCCCACAACAGCATGCCCTTAGTAGTGTTGGCCAGTGCCTGATATTCATTAGCAGCTGGTACTGGGGTAGTGAACAGTTGCTTGGGTGTACACTTTCTCAGTCTTCTTTCAACTTCAACTGATTCCTTCTTTAGAAAAGGACTCTTCATATGTTGGCTGGAAGGAGAGGAGGGCACTGTCTCAAAATTCCTCAGTTCTGTAATCATTCTGAATGTTTTGGGGTCTTATTCAAAGAAACAGTGGCTTGCTTCTATTTTTCTGAGACACACACAGGCCATTTCATTTGTAGCTCCTCAACATCAAACTTTATTTGTAGGTATTGAAGCACTTCTACCTAGACTCTTGTTTTTGTGTAGCACCCTTAATTTTTAGCTGCAGCTGCACTGGATAGAGTAGTTTGACGAGGATATGATTTTTGAAATTCTGGGCTCTAATTGTCTTAAATTCCCTTTTGGCCATCAACATATCTGATGTAGAATCTTGGAAGAGATGAACTTGACAGTTATGTAGAGTGAAGGGTTTCATTTCTTTTTCTCAGCTGCAGTTAAGAAGCACTTTTTATCACTCTCAGTTAAAAGTTCAAATATAATCTGCTGCGGTGCCCATCCCCTCAAGTCTCCACAGATGTAAAGAGTTGTGTGGTCATTCAGTAACTGGGGGATGAACTAGATCAAACTTCATGGCAACTGTCAAACTGGTTCTTGAAAACCACAAACTTTTTTACTGTAAACAGTCACTCGTCTGGTTAGGATAAAACAGATGAACATTCATGGGTTCTGTTCAAGCTGCTTTATTATACACAGAGACATCAGGAATGAGGCTTTGTAACTTAAACTTAAATAAACTTATAAACAGATTGACTACCGCACTCATACATGTTCCCTCAAAATGGCACTCATAGGGGCCCGAAGCTGTTGAAGACTGGCGGAGGGCAGAGGGTGATAGGGGTACTTCGTGATCTAAAAAGGGCAATTTTTATAACTATTTACTACCAGAACATAGGTTCACTTGGAGGACATTTTAAGCTTAGCCAATTCCCGTTTGGTGCTTAAATTAACATTTTCTGACTGGTCTTAACTATCCCACGTCTGACAACTGCATATTAGCCCTAGTGAGAATAACTGTGATCATACCATAGATAATTTGAGGGGACCCATGTAAGGGATGCAGCATTTAGGAACTGCCTCTATCCATTAGTGGCATGAAGGGCAATCCTGGAGTACATTTTATATTACCCATCCGTAGATCCAAGTACCATTTGAATATGGATGAATGAGCTTTGTTTTATTTTCTGATGCCATTTGACTTACTGATGTTCAGTAGGTTCATCTGTATTGGGTCGAAGGATGCCTTGTCTGACAGACATGTCACCTCTAAGCACTCTGTAGGATACTGAGTATAGCAATAACTCTTTGAGGTGGTCCATGCAAGACCTATTGTTTAGGACTTGTATCCTTTTAGTAAGGTATCTCTGAAGATATTCCAATTATAGCATGGAGCTGGACAGAGACATACCAAAGTGGGCATTATACAAAATGATTGACCTAATGAGAGCTTTCTAAAGAGGGACAACAATATCTCTAGATCTAGTCACAATCAATTTGTTTATAAGCTGTGAAATATAGAAAGGCTTTCTTATAAGTCTGGGCATATATTGGTCAAAAGTTAGATCACTATACACACAAGTTCCCAAATGCCAAACAATTGGGTCAGTTCTCAGAGGGCATTGTCATTATTTTGACACTAGTTTCTGCATGATGGTTAAGTAATTTGGGGATTCAATAACTTGTCCTAGCTTGCAGTCATCCTAAACTTAGCCGGCCAAAGCCCTTTGGTATTTCCTTTTACTTTTGAGATGCATATGCCAAACAGAAAAAGTCTCAGCACTGAACCCTGGGGGACTCCATTGGTGACTGGTCTCTTTCCCTGTTTTGATCTCCTGCATCCTGTCAGCAAGTTGGCAATCCAGCTAGTGATGTAAATGTTTGCTCCTACATTATTCATCTTTTGTACTATACCTGAGTAGGGGATTGTGTCAAAGGCTTGGCCAGGTCAAGATAATGTGGTGTGACCTGTTTTACCTTCATCCATTGCTTTGGTAACAAGACTAAAGCTTAAAATATGTCCATGATTTTGAGCCTTTCACACTCTCCTCTGGGCTGTTTTCAAACACATTTTAAGGCCATGCATACATGTATGCATTCTTTGGTTCACTTTTCTGATTGTAATAATTATATTCCTTGTATAATACAGCACCAGGTGTGCATAGGTTCATAGATTAGTACCAGGCTAACTGTCCATGTGGGCCATTTCAAGCCTAGCCAATTACCCCAGGTGAGAATCAAACCTTGCACCTTGTGTCTATAAGGTAAGCACCTTAACCATTATGCCAACTTAAAACTGTAGTTTTGAACAGTCTTCTAGTAAGCAATGAAACAAAACATATGAACCAATAATGACAAAACTACCCATTTCAGAAAATTTCAACCATAAAAGGCCACTCAAACTTCTGTCATTACAATCCACCAATATCAGTAAATATACAAAATCTCTGCAGAAGTAAGTCATCTAAATAATTCCACATTAAAGGGATCTCTAACTAATGAAGAGTTTGCTGCTAGGAAACAACTTTATATTTAATTGTTTCATTTACAAATAAAGTGGCTGTTGCCCTTAAATACAAAGCCTATGTTACATTAAAAAATGGTAAGCTAGTAATATTGCAATAGGGAACGGATGGCAAACTGATAACAAGTTTATAGTTACTAGGACATTCACAGGACTGCAGCATCCACTCCCTTTAAAGTACAACACAGTGCAGTATCAGCGATCCATCTGCCTACTGTGGAAGTAGAACCCACAGGCTTCTGCATCAGAAGTAAAACTTCTACCTGGTGTGCTACTAACAATGCAAACATATTTGGAATAAGCAGCATTAGACTTCTCTTCCCCTGAAACTCTCAGCTCCTTGAGAAAAAAATTATTTAGCATTTGTTTACCAGGAAAGTCTGACTTGGAACAAAGCCAAATTTCAGTAGAGGCCCAAGGAGAAATGCTCCAGATGCATGCCTTTGTGACATGGGAGCACCCAGAGGAAACCCACACAAACACAGGGAGGACATACAGACTTTGCACAGAAGGCACCCCAGCCAAGAATGAAACCAGAGAACTTCTTGCTATGAGGCAACAATACTACCACTGCACCATCCACTTGACACTACTAAATCTCTCAATTTCACAGCAGAAGGGAGGGCAAAGGCCCAAAACCATGAACACATTTTAAATATTGCTTGTATAATCTTAGAAAGTTTCTGAAATTGTGTTTTGTGTTACCAAAAAAAAGATAGGAAGACTGAGACTTAAAGGGCTAGCATTATTTTGTGAATTTAGTTATCACTGATTTGCCACAAAACCACAAATTTTAAGAGGAACAGACCAAAGTATGAGCCAATGGATTGAACTCCCTGAATCCCACTCACACACACACACACACACACACACACACACACACACACACACACACACACACACACACACCTATGGTGTATGCGCATGCACAAAAATACATATATTTAAATTAAACAACCCACATCACTAGGCTTATTAAGATCTACAGAAATCACTGTTATAGACACAGTACAGTACCTTACTGCTCAGAGGTTTACAGCTTACTTAACAAGTAGGAAAATGATGCAGAGTTTATTCAGTGTGTAGGATCAACATTTGGAAAGAAGAGTACACTGTTTAAACGTGATACTGGTTGGTAGCATATTTTAAAGAAATGTACCAAGTACACTGCTATGCTGCTGTCACAAACTAAAAGCTTGTACATTCCTACTAACAAAAATTAATTCTAGACAACATAAAAGGATATGCCAAAGAACAGCTGTAATACTTCCTAATCTTTTTGCACCAGAATTCTTGGGCAGCACGGCTGACAATTCCAACACCTATTGGAGCTACCAGAAAATGGATAAACAACAGGTCTTACTTCATGACAGGAAAAAGGCTCATACTGTAACCTTGCACCCCTCCCACAAGCTATACAGTACTTAAAAAATTTATAAAAAGATTCTGCAGCACCGACTGTAAAAATAATAAAAGACAACTACTTTTTTTCACAAAAATAAGCCTTTGATTTGGCTCATACATACATATATGGTGTATACAGAACTGCTAGCAGCAAAATAAAAGTCAGTCTCAAATTCACAATCATGAGAAGATAATGCATACCAATGTTTAAAATTATAGCTTGTGTTAGTAAGGGCAGACTTAATATAACCACAAAACTCCACAGAAAAAGCCAAGCATCTGCAGAACTTGTTAAACATAGCTGCAACAGGAACTGCACATACAAAAAAAAAAAAAAGACGAGTAGTTTATAACATAACAAAGGATGTGGGTCATCCAAACACAAGTACCAGTGATGCCCACAACCCTCTTTCAAGCAAACCCTATTCCATTTAGAAGAAACCGGTGCTGTAACCCTATACCCAGCAACCAACATAAAGCAAAGGAAGCAAGCGGGGTCCAAATCAATCACCTGGATTGACTTCCCATCTCGTCCTACATCCCTGTATCTACTGTCACCACTGACATGCCTCAATTTCCCAATTAAATGCCATCTTCACCCCATGGGCCTGTGCATCCTCGGTATTTCCAGCACCGGCTATGTGCACTGCTACTGTGGACGTAAGCAACAATGTAAAGATCCGACAGCCGTGGACAGAGACTACTAAAGTTAGATACTGTTCATGGCAGGGATAAGTTAGAATACTGATACTAATATAATTTACACTCCTCTCTCGTCACCTAAGATGGAACTATTTCCCAAGGACTAGTGCTAAACTCTACTTTGCCGAAGCTAGCTTGCTTTGCCTGCTGTCGTCAGCCATCCTGACTTCAACTTTTCCCAGGGAGACCATGTCAGCTGTGACTTACTGTGAGTGTTGAGTCCAGCAGCCCTAAGTGGTGCTGAGTATGGCAGCAATGATGTGATTAGGAACCACGTACTTTTAAATTCATGTCATTTTAGCGTGCGTGCGTTACAGGTCTTGCATCTGTAAAAGTGGGGGTGCACTCCCTCTCCCTCACCCTATGGTTCCAGAGCCTATGATGGCACTGCTGCCTGCAATTGCTCACTATTTCTATACATATGCTTACATCTGCAAAGGCTTCTTAAAGGTACATATACACGCTCTGATATACATCCTACCTCTTTGAGAAATGATCCATATATGAAATGACAGTATTCAATGAGATGAATTTACGGAAATGATCTTTTCACATGCAGTCCCCCATCCCCCAACACAACCCAAATGACACATAGCCCACAGACTCTGTGTGCAACTCAATCACAGCCAATAAGGCAAAACAACGTACCCAACACACTAGTCATAGGTGACTCTGTAGTCAGGCACACTGATGTCCCACTCACCAGGCTAAACAAGGAGAAGGTTACTGTCATAGGTTCATAGGTGGGGACTAGGCTATCTGCCCAAAGGTATTTATAAGCTTAGCCAGAATGTGTTGGCTTTCACCGTCCCCTTAGATTACTTCCATGTGCCTCTGTCCAGCAGAGCCACTGAAGTGATCCCTGAGGTAAACTTTCTGTTTCCCATCCACTCATCAAGGTTTCTTTTGAAGAGTGTTAGCGAGGAGCTCTGCCTAATGTAGATTGGGATCTAGTTCCAAAGCATGGGAAGTCTCTGGGACAGGAATCTATCCCACCAGCACGTCCTATTTATTGTTGTGGTGAGATTTAGATCCCTAGAGCGTGTAGCTCGAGGAGATAAGGTTTTCTTTAGGTGGAGCATGTCCATCAGTTCTGGGTTGGACATGGCTTTGTATGTCAGGCAGAGATCACCTCTGAGTAGGCAATATACAACTGAGTGCAGCTGGAGTTTCTTCAGTCGAGCTACATAGGACATCTGTTTGAGGCCATTGATCCTCTTGGTGAGGTACTTCTGTGATCTTTTCAGCTGTTGCAGGTGTCTTGTAAGGTACACCCCAAATGGGACATTGTACTCTAAGATGGGTCTGATGAGTGATGAGTAGAGGGGCACAATGACCTCTTTTGATCTGGATGCAAACCCTTTTGTGATTAGGTGGGCCACATAGAAGGATTTTCTAACCACTTTGGGAATGTGATTATCAAAGGTGAGATTACTATCTACTTGGGTCCCCAGATCCCTTATTACGTCTTCCGTATTTAGGGGACTGCCACCTATGTGGCAGTTTGTGGGTACTTTGTTTTTTACAAAGGGAATGACTACGCACTTTTTGGCATTTAGCTTGAGGCCATGATTTTGACACCAGGTATCCGTCTCAGTGGGACCCTTTTGGAGGATGTCTGCGTCAGCTGGAGAGTCAATTATAGCTCCTAGATTACAGTCATCTGCCAACTTGGTCAGCCATAGCCTTCCTGTGCTTGCCTGTACTTCTGAGAAGTATATGCCGAACAGGACCGAGCCCTGGGGAACACCACTTGTAACCGGCTCCCGCAACTGTCACCATGTGGGTTCTGTATGTGAGTCCGTTGGCAATCCATCTTGTGACATAGGGGTTTACGTTCAGGATGGTGAGCTTGTCTATAATACCAGAATGGGGAATGGTATCAAAGGCCTTAGCGAAGTCAAGGTAGGCTGTGTGTACCACCTTTCCCTCATCTATAGCCTTGGTAACTGTCTCAAAGAAGTCCACCAGGTTTAGGAGGCATGATCTGCCCTTAACAAAGCCAAACTGGGTAGGGTCCAGTGTTTGGAGGTTCCCAATGTCTCTGTTAATGAGTTCCATGATGATGCACTCCATAGCCTTGCAGACTTAGCTAGTCAGGCTTATAGGGTGATAGTTCCCAGGGTCTGTTGTGGCTCCACCTTTGTTGAGCAGGATAACCATTCCTGTACAACTCTCTATGGGTATGTAGCCTGTGGAGAGGCTGAGGTTGAACAGTGTGTTTAGGTGAGGGGTTAGTTCATCTTTGAGCTCGTGTAGGATGCAGCCTTGGACACTGTCCATTCCCATTGATGCTGAGTTTTTGGCTTTGGAGAGGGCTGTTTTAACCTGAGTGTCTGTGATTTCAGGGACTCTACATTCTTCTGGTATGTTTATGTGTCCTTTTGGGGGTGAGATGGGGGTGAAGTTTGCACTGAACCTGTCTGCCAGGATGTGGGAGATATCGGTCGGTTCAGTGTATTTTGTGCCATTCTGTACTAACTCCAAGCAGATCTGAGCATTGCCACTTAGATTCTTGATATAGCTAAAGAATACCTTGTGGTTATCTTTGGAGTCCTTGGCAATTTTTCTTTCAAAGCTCGCCTTGGATGATTTTATGAGGGATCATAGTTTCTTGCTAATACTGATCAGGGATGTCTTCCCTTCTTGGGATTTTACTCTTTTCTGTACTAGTTTCCTCCTTCTATTGTATAGCTTGTTTATGGCAGGAGTCCACCAAACTGGTTTCCTTTTCTTGGAGGAGTGAGTCTTGGTTTTGTTTGGGATGGCACAATCCATGCATTCTTGTAGCTGCCTGTAGAATGCATTAGTAAAGGATTTTGCAGCTTGGACAGTGTTATCCTTCAGCATGGGGGCTTTGAAACTTTCCACATCAGTCTTAAATAATGCAAAGTTTGCTTTTGAACAGTTTTTCATGGTGGCTTTCTTGTCCGGGGGAGGGGGCGGAATATGGATATCCAAATTGATTTGTTTATGGTCAGATCTAACCAGCGAGGGGTTGACCTCTGGTGTGGAACGCCGGTCGCCCATGTTGGTGATGACCAGGTCCAATATGTTGTCACCTCTGGTGGGAGTATTGACCAGTTGAAACAGGGTGTTTGAGTTTATAAATTCTAGGAAAAGTTGTACAGCTGCCTGTCCAGTGCCAGGATCCGCCACCTAACCCACACACTCAGGTCACTCCACAACAGTTTCAAATATGACTCTGTTATTGTCCATGTTGGTGTGAATGACCTGAGATGTACTTCCCTGGACTACATGAAATGAGACATGGAAGAGCTCTCTGATCTTGTAGCCCAGGCAGGTATGACCCTAGCCCTGAGTAGCATTCTGCCATCGCCTCGAATGATACCGCAGTGCCAGGACAAAATGATTGACTTCAACAATTGGCTAAGCTTCTGGTGTCATTCTAAGGGGATCCAGTATCTGTCTGCTTGGGATGACATGGTCGACAGACCATGATGCTTTGCCACAGATGGCCTGCACCTGTTGCCCCTGGGATTCAGGATACTGGCTAAGGTTCTTTCTGCCCCTATAGTGCTTTTTTTAGGCAAGGTTCAAATAACAAAATTACTACCATAACAGGAACAGGCAAGCAAAAACTAAGGGTAATGCTACTCAATGCTAGAAGTCTAATTCTCAAAATGTACTCACTCGAGGCACTCCTTAAAATGGAGAACATTGATATCTGTGCAGTGACTGAGACCTGGTTCAAGGCTCCAGAGAGCACCCCTGCACTACCAGGCTACAACTCATACCACACTTTTTGGCCATGTAATTTGGACTGAAACACCAAAGGTGGAGGTGTGTCCATATTCATTAAGGATATCCACAACTCCAGGCAAGTTGCTCAGTATAATGTATCCAAGGTTATCCAAGTGCAACTAACTCTGGGCAAAACTGCAATCCAAATTGTAGCTTGCTACAGATCCTCCACCATGCCGCAGGATTCCTACTCCTCTTTTCTTGATGTACTGGAAAATATTAGGGTTCAACCAAACACTCTAATAATGGACGACTTCAACTACCTCACCATTAACTGGGAAAAGTACTCATGTACTAACTCCTTAGCTCAACGCCTTCTGGAATTCATAAACTCCAATGCCCTGGATCAACTTATCCACACCCCCACCAGGGACAACAGTATCCTAGACCTAGTCATTACCGACATGAGTGACAAGTGTTCCACACCTGTAGTCAACTCCTCATTGGTCCGATCCAATGATAAGCTAATCACTCTTGATATCCACATCCCGCCCCCACCCCCCATTAAGGAATCCACGGTAAAAAATTTCTCGAAAGCCAACTTCATGCTTCTTAAGACAGAAGTGGTGAACTTCATGACACCCATGCAGATGGACAATACAGTTACAACTGCTGAATCCCACACAAATGCACTCCACTCTATAAGCACTTACACGAGTGCATGGATCCTGCTATCCCAAACAGAACCAAGATGCTATCCTCCAAAAAAAGGAAGCCAATCTGGTGGTCCCCTGCCATAAACAAACTGTACAACAGAAGGAAGAAACTGTTGCAAAAGAGAGTAAAATCCCATGAGTGGAGAAGCTCCCTGGTCAGCCTCAGTAAGAAGCTGAGATCCCTTATAAGATCCTGCAAAGTTTGCTACAAAAACAACCACAAAGCATTCTATAGCTATTATAAGAATCTTGATGGCAACACCCAGATCTGCTGAGTTACAGCACAAAGGCGTGAAAATTACAGAACCAACTGATATTGCCAACATCCTGGCAGATAGGTTCAGTGCTAACTTTACCCCCCCCCCCCACCCCCTAAAGGGCCCATATCTGTACAGGAAGAATGCAGAGTCCCTGTAATCATAAGTACGCAGGTAAAAGCTGCACTCTCTAAAGCCAAAAATACAGCATCCATGGGACCGGACAACATCCCAGGCTGCATTTTACATGAACTTCAGAACAAACTGGCTCCCCACTTAAGAACCATGTTCAATAATGGCCTCGCATCAGGCTTTGTGCCTACTGAATGGTGCACAGCAACAGTTATCCCACTCCACAAAGAGGGTGCCACTACTGATCCCGGGAACTATTGACTTATTAGCCTGACAAGCCTGTTCTGCAAGGCCATGGAATGTATCATCATGGAACTCATAAACAAACACATTGATAAACTTCAAACTCTGGATCCAACACAGTTTGGGTTTGTGAAATGCAGATCATGCCTCCTGAACCTGATCAACTTCTTTGATGCAGTCACCAAAGGTGTAGATGAGGGTAATGTGGTTCACACAGCCTATCCTGACCACGCCAAGGCTTTCAACCCCATCACCCATTCTGGAATTATAGCTAAACTCACTAATCTAGGTATAAAACTCTATGTCACAACATGGGTTGCCAACTGGCTCACTGACAGAACCCACACTGTAAAAGTTGCAGACTCCAAATCTGACCTCAAAGCAGTGACAAGTGGAATACCACAGGGTTCCGTCCTGGGACCTCTCCTGTTTGGTATCTACTTCTCTGAAGTACAGGCTGGCACAGAAGGCCTCTGGCTAATGAAGTTTGCATATGACTGCAAACTAGGAAACATAGTCAAGTCCCCAAATGATGTGGACATCTTACAGAAGGGCCTCGCTGAGACAGATGCCTGGTGTCAGAGCCATGGCCTCAAGCTCAATGCCAAAAAGTGCAGCGTCATCCCCTTTGGTAAAAACTCTGTACCCATGAACTACCACATAGGCAGCAATCTACTTAACACAGAATGTGTGATAAGAGACCTTGGGACCCAGGTGGACAGTAGTCTCTCCTTTGATAGTCACATCACCACAGTAGTCAGTAAGTCCTTCTACATGGCACACCTCATCATAAAAGGGTTCTCATCCAGGAAAAAAGAGGTCATTGTTCTCCTCTAATCGGCACTCATTAGACCCATTATAGAATACAACGCCCCTTTTGGAATGTACCTCACAAGACACATGCAGCAGCTGGAAAGGCCACAGAAGTACCTCACAAAGAGGATTACTGGCCTCAAACAAATGCCCTACACTGACCACCTCAAAAAACCCCAGCTTTACTCCATAGCATATCACCTACTCCAAGGTGATCTCTGCCTAACATATAAAGCTATGTCAAACCCAGAGCTGTTGGACATGCTACACCTAAAGAAATCCCAATCCCTCTGAGCTACATGCTCTAGGGACCTAAACCTTGTCACCACAATAAACAGGACATGCTGGAGGGATAGATTCCTGTCCCAGAGACTTCCCATACTCTGGAACAGGCTACCCATCTATGTCAAGCAAAGTTCTTCATTAGCACTCTTCAAGAAAAATCTTGATGAGTGGATGAGATGTAGGAAATACACACCGGGGATCACTTCTGTGTCTCTGCTCAACAGTGGCACAGGAAAATAACTTTTTTGGGTGGCGTAAGCCAGAGAACCTTGTTGGCTAGGCTTACGTAGGCCCTTGGGTTGATAGCCTAGTACCCACCTATGAACCTATGAATTACACAGAACTAATTCTTTGACATGCGATTATACTAAATCAGACACATATAAAACAATCATGTCCAGGTTACTATGTATTTTACACCAGGTCTAGAAATACCATCTGATTGTGTAACATAAAAGTCAAAATTGGATCTAGAAATGGGGACTGTCTTCAAGGAATGTTCAACTTTGGGGACATCTTAGGACATCGTCAGGAATGGGAATGGATACTGAGACATGTTCTTCAGTACGAACATTGTCAGGGTTGCTCTGAAATCTAAAGTCTGTATCACAGGTACAATGCTGCAATATAATTTCTGATACAGGAAGAAGATGTCTGCAGTTTCTCCTGTATTCTATACCTTCAGATTCCACTAAGTAGGATCTCGGCTTTGCACACATACCTCTCACTTGACCAATTCTATCAAAGCCTTTCACCATTTGCATCCTCACTGTCTCTCCTTCTGTTAACTGATGAAGAAATATGCTCATTTTATCATAGGTGGACTTCTGAGAATAACATTTCTTATATAGTTGGGCTTTGATTAGTCTGTTGTTTTTAGCATTAGGCACGAACAAACTAGAACTAATAGGCAAGGTTGTTCTGGTTTGACTAGATAGAAGTATCTGAGCAGGGGCCAAGTAGGTTGTCATGGGGTATATTTCTGAGATTCAGTAAATTCAAGAAGATATCAGTATTGTCACACTTTGACCTCTCTAATAGTTGCTTTTCACTCTGTACTTCACGTTCATCAAGGCTGTTTAACTGTGGTTATTCAAGACTACTAGTAACATGGATAAAGTCACACTTTTTAGCAAATTTCTGAAACAATTGACTGGTAAACTGAGAACCGTTGTCAGAAATAACTTTGTGTGGACTACCATGGACTGAGAAATGATGTTTCATCTCAGTAATAGCAGCAGTGGATGTTAGGTTAGGTAGCAAATCGATCTCAAACTAGTTTGAATAAGAGTCTACCAACACTAAGCAATGCTGATTGTTCCACTCAAATATGTCAGTGGCTACTGTTGACCAAGTTAGTTCAGGAATTTGGCTTACATGAAGTGGGTCTTTTTGTAAATGCGGCTTAGTACTGTTGCACACTAAACAAGAAGAAAGCACTTTATCAATGTCTTTCACTAGAGAAGGCCAAAATACTAGTCCTCTCGCCCTTCTTTTGGTGGAATCGGAACCTGGGTGGCCATGATGCAAAATCTGAATGTATTCACATTGTAAGGAAGCAGGAACAATAACTTTTGGACCTTTGAAAATTATACCATCTTCCATCAGCATCTCATCTCTGTATTTAAAGTAAAGGTGTACTTCTAGCGGTACACAGGATAGCTTTAATGGCCATCCTACATTGATGAAGTGATTGAGCTTTTGCAAAATTGGATCAGTCTTTGTATGATCTCTCAGCTCATCAAGTCTCATGGTAGAAAGATTATGCACTTCCATGACATCAGAGTCAAAATTCCTGCATGGCCAGTTTCTATCTGGATAGCTCGGCCATAAATATAACCATGGTATTTTGAACATGCGAACATAATTGCCAAAAGTTCCTTTTCAAGTTAAGCATATTGCATCTCAGTTTGGGAAAGAGTTCTAGATGCATAGGCAAAAGGTCTGCCTTCTTGTAGAATAACTGCACCAAGGCCAAACTTTGAAGATTCACAGGAAAGAACTATTGGTTTGTGGATATCATAGTACCTTAATGTAGGCAGGTCAGCAATTTACTGTTTGAGGTTATCAATTGCTCTCTGGTGTTATTCCAGCCATGACCATGCAACGTTTTTATGTGTCAGCTCTCTTAAAGGTACTGATAACACTAAAGTCAGTGATAAATTTGCCCAAATAGTTAACCATACCAAGAAAATGCAGTAAGGCTTGGACATTGTCTGAAGCTGGCATTTCAAGAATGACTGCTGGTTTAGAAGGGTCTGGTTGTAAGCCTGTACCGGTAAATAAATTACCTACATAACTAACTTCTGGTAGTCTGAATTTACATTTCAGAGGATTCAGCTTTAAATTCACTTCTCATGCTCTGTCCAGAACTTTCCTGAGGTTTCTGTTATGCTCGGCTTCACCACTGCCTCCAACCAGTAAATCATCCATTATTACTGCACATGAGTAGCCTGAAAAATTTTGCTCCATTGCATGCTGAAAGACTTTACTGGCAGAATGTATTCCAAAAGGCACGTAGAGGAATCTGTATCTTCCAAATGGAGTACTGAATGTAGTCAGAAGTGAGAAATCGTGATCAAACATTACTTGCCAAAATGAACTTTGTGCATCTAAGACAGAAAAAACAGTGGCATTTGGCATGAGCGTGGCAATCTCCTCAACTGTATGCATAGGATGACAAAGTCTCTCTAATGCCTTGTTTTAGTCTCTTGGGTCAGTGTATATATTACATCTGAATTTTTCTTACAAGCAGCTGCCATGGAAGACAACTACTCAGTTGGTTTTGTGACTGGACAAATTACACCTAGCTGCACCATTTTGTCTAACGGGACCTTGACTTTGTCCTACATAGCTATTGGAGCACTACTTGCTGGTCTGACCACAGGACTGACCTCTGGGTCTGCTTTCATGGACCTTGACTTTGTCCTGCATAGCTATTGGAACACTTCTTGCTGGTCTGACTACTGGACTGACCTCTGGGTCTACTTTCATGGAGTACACAACTGGAAGTTTGCCTAGCTTGTCATTGAAAACATCAGCATACTCTGAGAAAATAGCATCAGAAAGCTGGAACTGGGACATGTGCTTACATGATGCATTTCTTTGGTAAAAGAAAGCAATTTCATTACCAAACCATCTCTGAGACCTAGTAATGACTGCACAGGTCTTTGGACTACATAAAATTGCAAGCTGTAACTGTTCCCAGCTGAATAGCATGAAAGCACTAATGAGCCTTCGGTTTGAATACCATCAACTTCATAAGCAACAAGCTTTCGACAATTGGGCTAACTAAGTTGCTCATCAGCTCTCACTTTAGCAAATGTTTCTGCTGACATTACATTGCACTTTGAATTAGTCTCGACTTTGAGCTCTGTGGGTTTACCATTGATCAGGGCAGAACAAAATGCTTCATTTTTTGCAAATAAATCTACTGCATTAACCTTTTCACTGACCACTACAGTGAAAGTAGGGCTGCAACTCTCTACATGATCAACCTGCTTCTTTGAGTGACCTTTTTTAATAACTGAATGGGGCTTGCTTGATTTACAAAACCATTGAAAATGGTTACATTTTTTTACACTTGTGGCATTGCTGACCAAATGCTAAGCACTTCTCTTGTTTAGACTCATGATTGGCTCCACAATTATGGCAGTTAACAATAAGACTTGACTTGGGTTTTGCTGATTCACCCTTGTACTGCACTGAGCATGCCCTTTTTACTAAGCTAGTCTTGGAACTTGCTAGAAAGCTACAGGTTTTCCCTGCCACACCCACAGATGGTTGCAACTGCCATGTGCTTAGGCTTGTTTCTGCTTGCCACATGTTGCATGCTGTCTACGTTTGCTCTACAGGCTGTTGAAACCATGCTCTTATCACTTATAAGCATACTGGTGTGCATTTCTGTGAGAACATGGACTTGACAAATCTCTATGGTTTAGCTTAATGTTAAATCACTGTTTCGAAGCAAAATATTTCTCACTGCAGCATTATTAACGCCACACTCAAGCCTGTCCTTTGTTAATTCATATTTCAAGTCACCAAATCTGCAAGCTTTAGCCTTGTTTCTCAAGACAATGATATAAGCTGCAAAAGTTTCACCTGGCTTTTGGTCTCTTGTATAAAATAAGTGCCTCTCTAATGTAATATTTGGCTGGGGTTGCACATTTCTCTAAATTTACATTTTAAGCACTTAGTATCCTCCTTTGATTCAGCCAGTACCACAATATGATGCCCCCCCCCCCTCTCCTGCATATACATCTGGTGCATACACAAATTAATGCTCTCTTTCAGCGGCATCTGACCCAGCTAAATTAAGCAAAATGAATGCCCTTATATGTGCATCTTTGTCAGAAAAAAAGCAGCTTGTATGAAAATATCAGATTCCTTCTCAAATACTCTCCAATTTACTGCTATATTATGATCAAACACAAGTAGACCTGGTCTGCAAAATGCCTCTGCCATATCAGCACACAGTAGTGAAGGTGCTTCAAATTATGTACGAACATGCACACACACACACACACACACACATATATATATATATATATATATATATATATATATATATATATATATATATATACCAGAACTTTATGCCAGTACTTGTAATTATGCCCACTAGCACTGCAAACTGAAATAACTGCACTTTTCCAAATAAATCTCCATAGCACAAGAACAGTTTGAAATCACTGTACTTTGTGAAACCACCCCTTATCATTATCAGTGTAAGAAATGCTTTGAAATGACTGTACTTTGTGAATTAACTGTACACAGCAGAAGAAGCTCAGAATAAGAAACACTTCAAGATAAAAGCACTTTGCAAATAAACTGTACACAGCACAAGAACCTTTCAAAATGGCAGAACTTTGCAAAATAACTCCACACAGTGCAAGAAGCACTTTGCACACTCTGAGATACCTCAAACAACTCTAGTTATGCTTTAAATGGCTTTGGTCAATGTGAAATAGTAGTTTGTGTCCAAACATGATCTTTTATTTAAAAAACATGCACTGATGTTGAGGAGCTACATTCTTGGATGCATGTAGCCTGTACATGGAGAGTTGAGTCTATCCTGTACATGGAGAGTGGAGTCTAGTAAAGCAGATTTAGGAGTACAAGCCTCTAGTGCAGCCTTGAGTTGCACATTCTCAGTTTTACCATCTAAAGTGCCCTCAAAAATTCATGCCACCAGTTTTGCAAGATTGTCCAGTTTTACAATGGTATCTGAATAGAATGCAACACATGAATCTGTAACTTCTCCCATTTCTTTGATTCATGATGAGTTCTGAACAATGCCATTTATAGCCCACTGGTAAATTAATAGACTTAAACCTTGCTGAAACACACAGAAAACACAACACAAACCATATTTGTTAACACTGGCCCTGGATAAATCTGTTGAATCTAAATGATCTCAATGATTTTGCATAACCATAATTTTTTCTTTACCCACTATTCATATGTCTTTGAGACTCAGACACATTTTGATCAAATTTATATTTGTAATAAGTTAAGTGCAAAGATTGATTCTCTTAAAGTGATCTCTTGTTCCTTCTTATTCCTTATTAGATTGAAATGCTCTCACCTTCAGACTAATTATTAATTACAATAGGTTAATGATCATTAGTAGAGTTCCTTCATGTATAATGAAATTTACAGAATTCAGATAATTGTTAAGTAAAGAAATAGAGAAATATCTTTTAATCAATTGTCACAGATTAGTAACTGATGTTATACTTTGGGATTTGTTTAAATCCTACTTATATGGCCAGGATTACAAGTTTCTGCAGCAACAAAATAAAGGAATGAGATAATGACTCGGTCAAAATACAGGAATATTCATGCATTGCTAAATTAAAAGTTTGAAAAGATGAAACTATTTTCTACACTGAGTTAAGGCCTTAAAGATATCAATCAATATTAAATTGTAAAACAGCACTAGCTCTAGATAATATAATTCTAGGTAGAGTAAAACAAATAAAATGTGTTTGGATTCCAAGATGTAGTAAAAGCATACCTCTCAAACTATTCTGCAAGAAATCTCGACAAAGCTTGACAAAATGGGGGGGGTGGGCAGAGGCCCAAAAACATGGCCATATTTTTAATATTGCTCTTATAAGCTTAGAAAGTTGCTAGAGTAACAGGGTTTCTTTTAACAAACATTTTCTGAGGGACCTGAAGTCTAAAACTCAAATGTCTGCAATTATATAGTGACTTCAGTCCACAGATCTTCCCAGTGATTTTCCAGAAAAACACAAATTTTATTAGGGACAGTCCAAAAAATATGAGCCAAAAATCTAGACATGCTGCAAAAATCTGGACAGTTGAGAGGTATGAAAGTGTTCCAAACATTAAACACAACTTAGTAGCATTGGAAAAATTATGAAAGCATCTTTAAATAATAAAAGAATATTTAAATGAAATCTTATTTAAATGTGAATACAACATATAAATTATCACAGCCATGTAGGAAATGTAATAAAACCTATACCTATTTTAGAAATAAATTAACACAATAAAATAACAATAAAGCCCCAATAACAGATGAAATAACTGCTGAGATTAACAAAACACTTCCAAAATTAATATTTAGTTACTAGAAGAGCATTTATTTTTGTCCATAATGAAAATATTATTCTTTCTTCTGGAGGATATACATTCACAGTTCCTTTATCAAAACAACATTATGAAAATCTTACAGACCAGTTCCCTTATTAAACATAAATTATACAATATTTGTGTCAATTTTGTCTAATATATTAAAAACTAATACTACCAAATCTAAAAAAAGGCTAGATAGCATTTTAAGATATCATTGACTGATTTTGTTAATAACTGAAAATTCACAGTAATTATCTATTAAAAAGACTTTTGATTTACTTAATTGGAAGTAAGTATTTATGGCTTTAGAGTTTTCTCTGGATCTTTATTATATGAACAGTGGAATATATATTTCTCATGCAATAATTATAACTAAGAGTACTATAGCAATAACCCACTCCTGGGTGTGGGTAATGCTGGTTTTACCCATGGTTGGTGTGGTTTGGTCACGTGGGCAAAGCCTGAGTGACCAAACAAAGCCAACCGTGGGTAAATCCAGCATTACCCACACCTAGAAGTGGGTTATTGCTGTTATACAATGACATGATTTAAGAAAAAAAATAATAAATTTTCTTAAATAATGGCATTGTATAATGCCTCCTTGCTGCCCTTCCGCAGCTGTCTGGTATTCTGCGGCAGTTCTGATGTACTGCGCATGCATATGCCTATGCAGTACATCAGAGTTGTGGGCAAAAGCAACGGAGAAAGCAAGATCTCCGTTGCTTTTTACAAACTGTTTTGCTATGTTAAATGGGTTTAACATAGCGAGACAGTTTTAAAAAAAGCAACGGAGCCGTTGCTTTTTTTAAAGCTGTCTCGCTATGTTAAACCCATTTAACATAGCAAAACAGTTTGCAAAAAGCAACAGAGAAAGGAAGATCGTTGCTTTTTACAAACTGTCTCGCTATGTTAAACTCGTTTAACATTGCGAGACAGCATTAAAAAAACAACGGAGAATCTCCGTTGCTTTTTTTAATGCTGTCTCGCTATGTTAAACGAGTTTAACATAGTGAGACAGTGTGAAGCAATGGAGATCTTGCATTCTCCGTTGCTGTAAAAAAAAAAAAAAAAAAAAAAAGAGTTATAGTAATGGAAAATGTCCGAGCGACCGGACCTTTTTCCATTACTATAACTCTGATTTACAATGTGCACTCTGACCAATCAGCGTGCACGTTTTCTGAATATTAATGGGGGGTCGTTGTATAATGATCATGTTTCTACCCTTTCATCTCTTTACCAGAGCCTATTACACAAAATGCAAGCTTTGAAGATTTCAAATTAGAGTGTGATTTTTATTCTAAAATACTATTGTTTGCAGATAGCATAATATTTTCATCAATCAGCATCAAGACATCCATAGAATATGAAAGCAATAGGGTACACATTTTTGAAAGGATTTCTATGCTAAAATTTAAAGAGAATAAGACAATTACAATATTAATAAATCAAGAGAGGAATTAATCATCAGTATTATACAAAACAGTTGCTTACTTAGGAATTCTACTATCTAAAACATTACAGGCTAATACTCTATTGAAACTTTTATTAAAAATTTGTAAGATACAGGAAATTTGTGTGACAATCAGACATGCACACGGTATGTATGATTCAGAAAACCAGGCTCCATGATGTGGGCAGCTCAAGTAGCTCAGTTGGTCATGGTGTATGCAAATGACCATACAATACAGTGACATGCATGATAATGAGGTGAAACAAAATACTGGAGCAATTCAGGAACACATTAATGTCAGTCGGTGGAGCTGTAAATGTTTGTATATTGGAAACTGAATGAATGCATGTTCAGATTGAGTGACTCATCGAGTAGTGTTCAGGGCCACTGCAGCTTTAGAAAATGTATGTATGCAAGACTTTTACTGCTAGTGCTACTACTCCTTGCAGTGTGTGATGTCACCCACAGAGGCGCAAGGTCTTCCAACCCCTCTTTATGTTTCATGGACTCCATGACACCAGCATTGCAGACCAGCACCAAGTTGATAGGGACACAAATTTAATTACAATAGATTAATAATCCAAGAAATTGTGAATGTGTCAGCCTCATCTGCAGCACCATGTAAGTTATGGAGTACTTATGCCTATGGATAATAAGTATGTGTGGCTTTAAAAATATTAGCTACAGGGACCTATTTCTGATTTACTAGGTAGAAAGTGTGGCTATCTCAGGCAGCTGCCTCAAGAATACTCTATTTACTCAATGCCATGCTTCAGCATGTAGGGGAGCATATGCTGTTTGCACATACCCCAGAGGAAACAATCAACACCATACAAGATTTCTTTGTAGTAGCCCATTTCCATGAGGTATTGCGGGGCCATAGTAGAGATTAACTAAGATGGAGGTACATGTATCACAAAAGGAATCACAATGTCAACTACCAGGAGATCTGTAATGCACAGGGTATCATCTACAATGTGTGCGCATTCTACCCAGGTAAATATAACATCTCCCACATATGCATATCTGTGATATCTACCAACCATTTGTGAGGAGTGACTTCCCACAGGGACATCTTGTCAGTTTTGCAGGATATGCCCAGGAACCTTGGATCATGAAAAGTCCAGCAGAACACAGGCACAGCCATGCACAACTGCAAATAAGAAACATTATTGAGCATGTGTTTGGTACGCTGATGGCACACTTTCACTGTCTGGATTCATGCACTAGTGCCCTGCAGTGTGGCCACAGCACATGTGGAAAAATATTGTCCTTTTGTGAAATGTTACAGAATATTATACTGTGGAAGCAGTTACAGCAGAGTGTGCTCATACAAGACCAGCAGTTCCCAGTACAACAGGCAGTGGAGGCTGAGTCAGATGAGGAATCAGAAGAGAAGCCAGCAGTTGGAGATGACCATGCCAGATGGAGGCAGGTGCAGCATGCACTAGCCCTGGCAAAGAGGCAGTGGATAGCACATAACTTTACAATATCGTATACAGGTGTTAGGCAGATATACTACTGCAAAACTGATGCATGCCATGCCAGTAGCAGGCTGTAATTACTCATGCATGGGCTGATTATATTGTGCATCTGACATAGGCAATCCAAGTAACAATGTACAAAGGACAAGGTATAGAAACCTTCATTTACACATGTGGACAGGTGAGTGCAGGAGTGCCCATCTTTCACAGGGAAGTGTGTAAATATGAGTACTAAGGAGTATGACAGCAAAGAGTACTTTTATATGGAATGCTAGTACTTGTGTGGGGGACTTTAATATCAGGAGGGGTTGGTGTCAGTGGTGGTGTGTAATGTGTCTGGGGCTGTGGTAGTCTGAGTATGGGTCTGTATGGATACAGTCTCAACAATAGTTACAGCACTGCATCTTGATCTACAGGACAAGTCCAGGGCATGCATGGCAGAGGGTTTAGCATTCCATATATGTCCATTGCCCTCCCCATGAGATCCGGCTCTATCAAGAGTAATATAGCAATAACCCACGCCTGGGTGTGGGTAATGCTAGATTTACCCATTGTTGGTGTGATTTGGTCATGAAGGCGAAGCATGAGTGGCCAAACAAAGACAACCATGGGTAAATACAGCATTACCGACACCCAGAAGTGGGTTATTGCTATTATACAATGACAGTATTTAAAAAAAAAATTACTGTTCTTAACTAATGGCATTGTTAATGCCATTATTTAAGATAATCATGGTATTGCATAATGCCTCCTTGCTGCCCTTCCGCAGCTGTTTGGTATTCTGCGGCAGTTCTGATGTACTGCGCATGCATATGCTTATGCAGTACATCAGAGCTGTGGGCAAACGCAATGGAGAAAGCAAGATCTCCATTGCTTTTTGCAAAGTGTCTCACTATGTTAAAGGAGTTTCTCTGTTGCTTTTTTTAAAGCTGTCTCGCTATATTAAACCCATTTAACATAGCGAGACACCTTTAAAAAAAGCAACGGAGATAGGAACATCTCCATTACTTTTTTTAAAGCTGTCTCACTATGTTAAACTTGTTTAACATAGCGAGACAGTGTGTAAAAAGCAACGGAGAGCTTGTGTTCTCTGTTGCTGTAAAAAACAGAGTTATACTAATGGAAAAAGTTCGAGCTACTGGACCTTTTTCCAATGTGCACGCTGACCAATCAGCATGTACATTTTGGAATATTAATGGGGGGGTCGTTGTATAATACTGAATATATCATGACTCAGGCCAGATGCTGGTACACTGTGTGATCTTGAAAGAAGTCTGTTAGGAGGCACGCCAGCTTGAAAACAACCACAGGGATGGACTGTCCTGGGACTAGACCCCCCCAACACACTAGATGCTGTAGTGGAAGTCTTAGTACTGTAGGAGTGACATTTCAGCCATCCATCCCCATGTTGGCTAACGTTTGCAGATATAACAGATGACCGTTTCTGTGAAAGGCAGCTCAGCCCTGACAGGTGAGTCAGAGAAGGCATTGTATGTTCCAGTATGTGATTCAGTCTCAGTCTATTCATGGAATCACACATTCAGTAAATGCACTCCTGTAGGCCATGAGACACACCCCGAATCACCATCTCTATCTCTGCCATAGTTGTGGTGTTACTAGCATGTACCTCCATGATGGCCATATATATACATTGTGTTGTGGCCACTGGCACACCAACCCTAGGGGAAGGCAGTATCCACCTCTCCAGTGAGCTCTATTACCAACCCTCCTTCCTCTGTGGACCTTTCTGCCCATGGTAGGTACAGATATAGACATCTTTGTACTAGGGGCCAGCAGACTGCCCTGAACAATAGTGCACCCATCAGTCTATCCTTTCTGTGTTGTCTGGGTAGCCTGGGCATCTGCAGGCAGTTGGTCTGTGTCTTTGCTCTGTGCAGGACACATTCCATGTCCCTAATACACACATTATGTAATCCCTGACTGTGCCAGCTCATCCCCACCATCAGTATCAGGGGATGCAGATCCTTAAACATCAGACAGGATAAGTGACACAGTACTAATGCTGGATAAAGAATTACCTGTGAATACATTAAAGCAAAACATGCCCAGTTTAAGTATCATGCAGCAGCACCACAACTATACATGCATCTGAAAGTTTTACAGCTGTAAACATGATTAAAAAGCTAATACCCTATGGCAATACTTTGTGCAGGATGTAGCTGTTGAACCCCAGATTTACCTGCATACTGTAAGTTAGACAGACCTAATTATGCTTTATAGTGATTAAGGAGTACAGAGAACTTGTAAGTATAGATACAATTTAGTGCATCTGTAGAGGATGACCTCCAGGTTCTGTCCAGCTCAGTATCAATATCTAGCACTACATTGCAGGACTCTATAAAGGAGATACTTCCTTTGACAGAGGCCAGCATGAGAGGGAGTACACTCAATGACCCTCCATCTGCTGCCCTGTGTTCCTGTGTCATGAGTTTTGCTCTTTGTGGGCAGCCCAGATTGTATTGGAGGATCCACCATTTTGTAACTGCAGTCATGACCCCTACCAGCATTAACATTGGTTACAGTCTCAACTCAGGTATGGTCATGGTAGGGCTGGTTGGGTGTGTATTAACATTGGTTATAGTCTTAGACAGTCTCTGCTCTTTGTGGGCAGCCCAGATTGTATTGGAGGACCTGAAGTATACCATTTCCTAACTGCAGTCATGACCTCTACCTGCATTAACATTGGTTACGGTCTCAGCCAGGTGTGGTCATGATAGGGCTTATTGGGTGTATATTAACACTGATTACAGTCTCAGCCAGGTGTGGTCATGTTAGGGCTGGTTGGGTGTTTATTTCCATTGGTTACTGTCTCAGCCTAGGTGTGGTCATGGTAGGGCTGGTTGGGTATGTGTTAACATTGCTTACAGTCTCAGCCCAGATGTGGTCAGTCATGGTAGGGCTGGTTGGGTGTGTATTAACATTGCTTACAGTCTCAGCCCAGATGTGGTCAGTCATGGTAGGGCTGGTTGAGTGTGTATTAAAATTGGTTACAGTCTCAGCCAGGTGTGGTCATGATAAGGCTGGTTGGGAGCATACACTTCAAAGACCTATCACAAATAGAGAGGGATGGTTTGGGGTACCACCTTATTCTCTGTAGCAGAGAATTTTGGCTTATATCTGGATGCATATGTTTCAGCAGATGTATTACTCTTTTTTTCTACTTGGCCTGATTTTAGGCATTGTATGGAAAAAAGTGGAATTAATAGCTGGCATCTCCCTTACAAATCTGAACACCAATAGAATCACTAGTGTCCATACAGCATGTTATTTTTGTACCTGACAGCTTTATATCTGTATCTACACTCACTAAGTAATGTCAGACATCTACATTTATTGAGTATACCCCCACAAAAGAACTAGCACTGTTATGACGATTTTGGATAATGATTTATGTGCAATGCATACAGCATTTAAATTATGTTGACAATGGACTGCCTATGAGCATAGAGGTGTAGCTCTCATCCAGGTTGACAATTTTGCAACCCAATAATAGCTGTAATCTTACAATTCCCGCTCTCAGTACACCTTTGCAATCAGATTTAAAAGTACTGACAAACTTGCATCCCTTGTATCAACAGGTTGAATAACAGGTAAAATAATCCTTAGTGCAAATAAATGGAGTTGGAAGATGAAGCACTTACCTTATACAAGCAGATATATTTTTGCTGAAGAAAGTTTTTTTCAAAACCATCTTATGGGGAATCAAACTCTCATCTGCAGAAGTTTGCTCTGCAGCACAATGAAGTCCTGTACTTCTCATAATGCTTTTATTGTACAGCTTTACCTGTCTGTGCACTGTAATTGTACTCAGCTCATTAGTTTGTCCTAAATCACTCAATTTGTGAATGAGAACACACTGCACAGACATTTCCTTGATACCATGCACACTTCTGGGCCCCTACGACAACACTGGGCATGCGTGGTACAGGCTATGCTTTTAGGATGGGGGGACTGCAATTCCATATTTAACCTTCTGTACATTGAGTTTTTGTAGTGCCTGATTTCTTATAGGTTCATAGGTAGTTACTAGGTTATTGGCCCTAGGGCCTATATAAGCCTAGCCAAAAAGGTACCCTGTTTTTTGCCACCCAAGACAATAATTTTCCTATGCCCATGTTGAGCAGAGCCACAGAAGTGATCCCCGGGGTGAATTTCATATTTCCCACCCAATCATCAAGATTTTTCTTGAAGAGTGCTAATGAGGAGCTTTGTTTGATATAGATAGGTAGTCTGTTCCAGAGTATGGGAAGTCTCTGGAACAGGAATCTATCCCTCTGGCATGTTCTATTTATTGTAGTGACAAGGTTTTGGTCCCTAGAGCATGTAGCTTGGAGGCATTGGGATTTCTTTAAGTGGATCATGTCCAACAGCTCTGGGTTTGACATAGCTTTGTATGTTAGGCAGAGATCGCCTCTGAGTAGGCGATATGCAACGGAGTAAAGCTGGAGTTTTTTTAGACAGTCTGCAAATGGCATCTGTTTGAGGCTGGTAATCCTCTTTGTGAGGTATTTCTGCAGCCTTTCCAGTTGTTGTAGATGTCTTGTGAAGTACATACCAAAAGGGGCATTGTACTCTATAATGGGTCTAATGAGTGACGAGTAGAGGGGATCAATGACCTCTTTTTTCCTGGGTGAGAAACCTTTTGTGATGAGGTGTGCCATGTAGAAGGATTTCCTGACTACTGTGGTGATGTGATTATCAAAGGAGAGACTACTGCCCACCTGTGTCCCAAGGTCTCTTATCATATTTTCAGTGTTAAGTAGAGTACCACCTATGTGGTAGTTCATGGGTACAAAACTTTTACCAAAGGGGATGACAATGCACTTTTTGGCATTGAGCTTGAGGCCATGGCTTTGACACCAGGCATCTGTCTCAGTGAGGCCCTTTTGTAGGATGTCCACATGGTTAGGAGTTTCGATTATGGCTCCTAGTTTGCAGTCATCTGAGGACTTCATTAGTCAAAGTCCTTCTGTATTAGCCTGTACTTCAGGGAAGTAGATACCAAACAGGAGAGGACCCAGGAGTGAACCTTGTGCTACTCCACTTGTCACTGGTCTGAAGTCAGACTTGGAGTCTGCTACTTTTACAGTGTGGATTCTGTCAGTGAGCCAGTTGGCAACCCATGTTGTGACATAGAGATTTATACCTAGTTTAGTGAGTTTATCTATAATTCTAGAGTGGGGGATGGTGTTGAAAGCCTTGGCGAGATCTAGATTGGCTGTGTAAACCACCTTACCCTCGTCTACGGCTTTGGTGACCGCTTCAAAGAAGTCTATCAGGTTTAGGAGACATGATCTGCCTTTTACAAATGCAAACTGGGTGGGGTCCAGAGTTTGGAGATTACCAATGTCTTTGTTTATAAGTTCCATAATGATATGTTCCATGGCCTTGCAGACCAGGCTCTTCAGGCTAATGGGGCAGTAGTTCCAGGGGTCCATGTGGGATCCCCCTTTGTGGAGTGGGATAACTGTTGTTGTACACCATTCAGTGGGCACAAAGCCTGAGGTAAGGCTATGATTGAACATGATGCTTAGGTGGGATGCCAGTTCGTTTTGTAGTTTATGTACAATGCAGCCTGGGATGTTGTCAGGTCCCATAGATGCTGTGTTCTTGGCTTTGGAGAGTGTGGTTTTTGCCTGTGCAGTCATGATTACAGGAACTTTGCATTCTTCTGGTATAGAGATGGGCCCCTTTAGGGTGTGAGAGGGGGGTAAAGTTAGCACTGTACTTATCTGCCAGGATGTTGGCAATATCAGTTGGTTCTGTATATTTAGTGCCATTGTGCTATGACGCAGAGCAGATTTGAGTGTTGCCATTGAGATTCTTGACATGGTTATAGAATGCTTTGTGGTTGTCTTTAGAATCAGTGGCAATTTCGTTTTCGTAGCTAGCTTTGGAGGATTTTATGAAGGATCTCAGCTTCTTACTGAGGCTGACCAGGGAGTTCCTCCAATCATGGGATTTTACTCTTTTTTTGCAACAGTTTCTTTCTTCTGTTGTACAGTTTGTTTATGGCAGAGGACCACCATACTGGTTTCCTCTTTGGGAGGATAGCATCTTGGTTCTGTTAAGGATAGCATGATCCATGCACTTCTGTAAGTGCTTATAAAGTGCATTTGTGTAGGATTCAACAGTCATATCTCTATTGTCCATCTGCATGGGTGTCATGAAGTTTGCCACTTTTGTCTTAAGAAGTGTGAAGTTGGCTTTGGAGAAATTTTTTACGGTGGTTTCCCTAATGGGAGATGGGGCCGGGATGTGGATGCCTAGGGTGATTAGCTTGTGGTCGCATCTGACCAATGTGGAAATGACCTCTGGTGTGAAACATTGGTTGCCCATGTTGGTAATGACCAGGTCTAGGATATTGCTGCCCCTGGTGGGGGTGTGGATAAGTTGATCCAAGGCATTGGAATTTATGAATTCCAGAAAACGTTGATCAAAAGAGTTGGTACATGAGTAGTTTTCCCAGTTAATAGTGGGGTAGTTGAAATCACCCATTATTAGGGTCTTGGGTACCCTAATATTTTCCAGTGTGTATCAAGAAATGAGGAGTGGGGATCCTGGGGCATAGTGGGTGATATGTAGCAAGCTACAATCTGTATTGCGGTCTTGACCAGAGTTAGTTGCACTTGGATAATCTCGGATGCATTATGCTGAACAACTAGCCTGAAGGTGTGGATATCCTTAATGAATATGAGCACGCCTCTGCCTTTTGTGTTTTGGTCCAGGTTAGGTGGCCGAAAGGTGTGGTATGACTTATAGCCTGGTAATGCAGGGGTGCTCTCTGGAGCCTTGAACCAGGTCTCTGTCACTGTACAGATGTCGATGTTCTCCATTTTAAGGAGTGCCTCGAGTGAGTGCATTTTGAGGTTTAGACTTCTAGTATTGAGTAGCATTACCCTCAGATTTTGCTTGCTTGTACCTGTTACAGTGGTGAATTTGACATTCTAACCTTGCCTAAAAAGCCACTATAGGGGTGGCAAGAGTCTTAGCCAGTATCGTAATCCCAAGGATGACAGGTGCAAGCCATCTCAGGCAAAGCATTGTGGTCTGTCGATCATGTCATCCCAGGTAGACAGATACTGGATCCCCTTAGAATGACACCAGAAGCTTAGCCACTTGTTGAAGTCAATCATTTTGTCCTTGTACTGTGGTATCATTCTGGGTGATGGCAGGATGCTACTCAGGGCTAGGGTCATACCTGCCTAGGCTACAAGATCAGAGAGCTCCTCCATGTCTCCAGGTCTGTTTCATGTAGTCCAGGGAGGTACGTCTCAGGTCATTCACACCAACATGGACAATGAGAGTCATATTTGTACTTGTTGTGGAGTGAACTGAGTGCGTGTGTTATGTGGCAGATCCTGGCACCTGACAGGCAGCTGACAGTAACTTTCTCTTGTTTTGCCTGGTGAGGGGAACATTAGTGTGCCTGACTATAGAATCACCTATGACTAGAGTGTTAGGTATCTTGTTATGCCTTATTGGCTGTTGTTGAGTGGCACACTGAGTTTGTGGGCTATGTGTCATTTGGGTTGTGTTGGGGGGGAGGGGCTGCAGGTTGATTGTGTTTCTGCTTTGGAGGTCTCTGTTGCTTGAGCAAATTTTTATTGAGAGCCTCTGTCAATGTAGGTGTGTGGTTTGTGTTTCTATGTGTGTGCTTTGGTGGTGTAGGTTATGAGGGAGTATGTGATGAGTTTGGTGTGGTGCAAGTGTTTACCTTCACCTCTTAATTGTCTAGTCCAGTCTTGGGTGAAGAGAGCTTTGCTTCCAGTTTGGCTATATAAGTGCATCTCTCACAGTTTGTAGTGTTGGGTGGTAGGAGGAGAGGGTTGTCTGTGTACATGAGGCAATTGCTGCATTGCCCCAAGATGCCCAGATTCATCAAGTAGACAGGAGAAAACACCGGGAGATGACCCTTAGACATGCCTGGATAGGTGCTTATTTATTAAGTACTAAAAACTGTTTTCTCTAGACAAGTGAGGAAAATTGAGTGCTGTAGTAATTTGTAGCTTATTTAGTGCTTACGAGTTCTGAACAAGTGCTGAGCTTAAAGACACAGATTTGAGGGCTAAAACTAAAAAAACTGACTCGTTCTAAGGAAGAATTTGAAGAGCAGACTTTATGGAGCCGGCAATAGTTATGGAATCTTAGCAATATACACAGGGACTGAGGACTGCCATGTTTCACACTGTAAATTGTTATTATGAACCATAATAATGCAGTACCTATAGTTTCAGAATTTGCATTGCATTGTGCAAATGTGATGCTCATCACTGCATGGAGGATGGAACAAATGAGTCCTGATTTGGACACCAATTCTCTGCCACTTTTCAGTGAGATTATTCAAGGTAAGACATTGTGGCTGGAAAAGGAGATGGTCGTAGTCCTTTTAGAGTACAGAGATGTGTGGAAGAGGCTAGTGTATTTCTCATCTCCTCAGTCAGAATTACAACCAGTAGCTTCTGAAGGATGACTTTATAGGACCTCAGTATAAGACTGAAACCAAGAGTAGTTTAGTTCATTCTATCACCCATGCAAATGTCATCCCATGCATGGGGGAATGGTGCCATCACTATTATATTATAGTGGCAAGAATCAGCACAATCCTGCCTTGCTATACTGACATGAGGATGCAGTTAAGGAGTGGGCAGCTTCTGTGTACTGTAAGAACATATGTTAGCTCCATATTTAACTGTCACTGCATGCCATCCACAAATATTATACACTGCTCAGTTGAAGTCTCTAGTGTCTGTAGACTCTGAAAATATTGAAAAGAAGGGGGAGTTACACAGGAGAAGACTGGAATACCTGAGAGAGTACCAGGGTAAGTATACATGCTTCTGAATATCTTACTTTCAATATTAACAGTAAAAAGGATTCATTCTCAAAATATATACCTTTATACAACAGTGCCACTTCTGCCATTACTATCACAGCTCAAAGGTAGTAGTACAACTGTTCAGTGGCATTAGTGTGTATGTACCAGATCTATATTAGAACATCGAAGTGTCAGAACTTCGAATGTTCTAATATTGAACCCAATTCAGTGAACGATGACAACATTGAACATTCAGAACAGCAAACTTTTTCCTAGGGAAAAAGTTTGCTGTTCCGAAACACATACACACAACACAAGCACACCAAACAAACAGCAATCCACACATACACCTAAAATCTTACATCTAACCCTACACTAAACTGTACATACACCACTGACTATCCACTTACTGTAACCCAAACCCTAAGGTCCGTCACTATCGCACACTCACCTCACCTGCGCCTTAACCCTAACTCACCTACCCCGCCCTAACCAACACGTCCTCACAATCATGCACTTACTGACCCACGCCCTAACCCTAACTCACCTAATCCACCCTAGCCCTCACGTCCACACAATTGCACACTTACCAGAACCCGACCCCTAATGTTCCACCATAGTGCTGAAAATAGCGAAGTGACAGAAACGGACAACCAAATTCTTTCCCTGGGAAAAAATTTGGTTTTCTGCAGCTTCGCTATTTTTAGCATTCGCTGAATAGGGTTCGATATTAGAACATTCTATGTTCTGAAACATCGATTTTCTAATATAGACCCTATGTACCTGCATCCTCTTATATATCTAGACTAGTGAATCAGGATGTTAAAGCTCTGCTTCCACATTGTGAGGATGCCTGTTGGGTTGTAATGAAAAATATTTAAGACTTATTTTTCCAGTCTTATTAATATAACGGTAGCATTACATGTGACAAATATGTAAGATCATCATTTTTAGTTGAGTGGACCTGTTTCAATAAAAAAAGAATAGTTGTTTAATTTCCATGTCACCTGTGAGTGAAATGTTTATCTGAGCATCATGTTTTCTTTGTATGTACATTTGTCTCAAATATCATTACTGCATGTTGGAGTACGAACAACTGTAGGTCTATTTAAATAGCTCATTTCATTAGTTCTCTGTCTGGCAGTCTACACATGATGATGGCTGCTGATCCTCTTCTCTGTTCTATATGTAACAGCCTTGTTAAATCCGTAAGTTTTTTCTCCAACAAGTACATTATGTTTAGGTGTATCATTATCAATATAGCTTCTGATTTTCATTGTATTTGTACTTCTGTCTCTCCCCTTTGTTGCTACCGTCTAACTTATATACAATTATTTTGCTTATTATATTGTTTGTGTCCATTTCTTTTGCTGTAATATGCAGGAGCACAATGAACTGCACCCATCCCACCAGCAAGGTCTGTCACCCCCCCCCCACAGGCAGCAGCAGTGCCACTACCACCACCACATGTACCCAGCACATGTGGGCCCCAGCCTGCCACAGGTGTGTCAAAAGCTCCTGGCCTACCTGCTACACCTGTCTCAAGTAACCCTGCAATGGACGGTTGGACAGCTGCACATGCTGGTAGCAGTGTAAGTGAAGGCAATGCCTTTGTCACCCATTGGCAGCTGGCAGACAGTGTGTGGTATATTCTAGACAGGAGGCTGGATGCCTGACTCAGCTGACTCAGACAAATGGAGAACTTTCTCCAGCAACTTTTTGAGTCATATCCCTGTTCAGCACTGGCCCTACCATATAAGATAGGGTCCATTGGTGACAGAAAACAGGGCAGTGAGCATACATCTCAACCACTCTGAATTTGGTAGAGTGCTCCAATGTTTCCTTTCTAATGTGTATCTATTCCTCTGTTCTGTGTTAATGTCACATAGCTCAGATTTCTACCCTTTCATTGGCTTGACAGTTGAGCCAATGAGAGGGTGAGTTGGTGGAGTTTGTGGTGTTTGTGGTGGTCAAATACACCAATAGAAAATGCTATCAGATGCTGTCACAACTACAGTGACCCCTCAAAGGTTACTGCGAGAAGTAAAATTTGAACTGGAGCTTGAATTTTGAGCTAGATGGTTTTGAGTGTTCCAGAACTGAGAATTACAAGGGAACCACAAGGCAACTGCAATGTGAACCATCATGGCTAGAAATATTTATGTTGGTAGTGAAGGCAATCTGATTGAGATAATTGTCGACAGATTTCTAAATCTTTTTTTTTTACAAATTACTGCTTAGTTTACCATCCTGCCAAAAGAAAAGATTTGCTTCTATCATGCATTAACTTTTTTAGAATACGCATGATCCACAGAGATGCAGGAGAGATTTTCTGCTGCTGCTGTTTACCAACTCCATGCTGGGCTACTTACATGTAATAGTAGCAGGTCTATATTATGTGATCAAAGAATCTCTTCTTTGAACACATGCTAATTGACATGTATACAGCGAACGTTATAAACTGCGAACGGCCATGTACTTGAATTTTTTTTCCTCAGGAAAAAATTCATGTCGCCGTAAAATAAAAAACAAATTTTAAAACACTAATTAAGTGAGGGGCTTCACCCACCTGATATTGGGGGCTGTGCCCCCACCCCCCAACTAAATATACCAACTCCGAGATTGCTCTACATTGAAGAAATGGGCAATTCCCGATAACGGCCAACTGAATTCCCCCCCCTCCCCCAAAAAAAATCGAGGACATGGTCATTCTCGGTTTACAGCATTCGCTGTATATTTGTTGATTATTATGTGTTCGAAGAAGAGATTCTTCGATCACATAATATAGACCCATAGTAGCAGTATTGCAGTCCTTATGTTGTACTTTCAGGCCAAATAAAACTGTGCAATGACATTTAAGAGTTCAGTCGGTTTTCATAGTTTCTTATCTTACCAAATGTGTATGTTTGTAGCCAGTTCTACACCCATGAATGCAATCTGCTGTTGTGTTAGCAGAGAAATGTGTTTTTTCTTAATAGCTTTCACGGGGAAGCAATCTTTTTTGTTTTTTATTAGATTTCATGTGCAGTTTGTGAGGGATTTTGTATTTATTCCTTTTTGCTGTATTTTAACCATGTCATAATTTGTCACAGTATATTATATATTTGAGCAAGTGTTAGTTTTAAAGATATTATGTATTGTACATACACTCTTTCTCTTCTACCTCACCATATTTATATATTATTTTCTTGTGAGGGAAATGAGCTTTCATTTCTTAACATACATAGTCAGTCTAGGTGTCTGAATTCCTGACTGCTATTGATGCAACTAGAATAAGTATGAAAAAGTAACATAGAAGGTTAATAAGGCTAACTGCCTTGGTGTTAAAATAATAATAATAGTGAGGTTAGCTGCATCTAGGCTAATACATAGATACCAGGCTGTGCATGAATTATGTAAAAGTAAACAGCAGTCTAATGGATATAAATGAAGTAGCTAATAATCAGAGTCATAGGTTGTATAATTTGTTCATAGGTTCATAGGTGTGTACTAGGCTAATGGCCCTGGAGCCTTAACAAGCGTAGCCCATTGGATTACCCCGGCATCGTGCCACCCGACCATAGTTCCCAGTGCATCTGTCGAGCAGAGCCACTGGAGTGATCCCAGAGGTGAATTTTCTATTTCCCATCCACTCATCAAGATTTCTCTTGAAGAGGTCCAGTGAGGTGCTCTGTTTGACATGTATGGGAAGTCTATTCCATAGCGTGGGCAGTCTCTGGGTTATGAACCTGTCCCTCCAGCATGTTCTGTTAATTGTGATAATGAGATTGAGGTCTCTGGAGCATGTGGTGCAGAGGGATTGGGATATCTTTAGATGTAGCATTTCTAACAGGGCTGGGTCAGACATGGCTTTGTAAGTCATGCAGAGATCGCCTCTAAGTAAGCGATATGAGACAGAGAATAGTTGGACTTTTTTTTGTCTGTCCATATAGGACAAGTGTTTAAGGCATAGGATGGTCTTTGTGAGGTACTTTCAGTTGTTGCAGGTGTCTAGTGAGGTGCATGCCAAATGGGGGATTATACTTGATGATTGGCCTAATGAGGGAAGAGTAGAGGGAGACAATGACCTCTTTCTTCCAGGATGAAAAACCCTTAGTAATGAGATGTGCCACATTGAAGGACTTTCTGACGACAGTGGCAAGGTGGTGGTCAAAAGAAAGGTTACTGTCAACCTGTGTTCCCAGATCTCTTATAATGCCTCCTGTGTTCAGTGGACTATCATCGATGTGGCAATTCATGGTAACTGGGTTTTTCTCAAAGGGGATGATGCCATATTTTTTGGCTTTGAGCTTAAGGCCATGGTTCTGACACCAGTCATTGGTCTCAGTGAGGCCTTTCTGTAGGATGTCAATATCATTTGCGGAGTTAATAATGGCTCACAACTTGCAGTTGTCTGCGAACTTTGTCAGTCCTTTCATGTTGGCCTGGACATCTGAGAAGTAGATACTAAACAGGAGAGGACCCAGGACCAAACCCTGTGGGAATCCACTCATGACTGGTCAGCAGTCTGACTTGGAGTCAGCTACTTTCACACTGTGGGTTCTATCTGTGAGTCAGTTTGCAACCCACCTAGTGATGTAGGGATTGTTGCCTAGCTTAGTGAGTTTCTCTATGATTCCTGAGTAGGGAATGGTATCAAAGGCCTTGGCCAGATCAAGGTAGGCTGTATGAACGACATTGCCTTCATCCACAGCTCTGCTGACTGACTCAAAGAAGTCGACCAAGTTAAGCAGGCATGGTCTACCCTTCACAAAACCAAACTGTATGGGATCCAAAGTTTGGAGATTCCCTATATCCTTGTTTATTAGGTCCGTGATGATGCGTTCCATAGCTTTGCATATCAGACTTGTCAGGCCAGTGGGGCAATAGTTCCTGGGGTCTGTTGTTGCTCCTCCTTTGTGGAGAGGGATGACTGTAGCAGTGCGCCATTCGATAGGGGCAAAGCCTGAGGTGAGGCTGTGACTGAACAGGGCACACAGGTGAGATGCCAGTTCACTCTGTAGTTCATGTAGAACAAAGCCAGGGATATTGTCAGGTCCCATATAAGCTGTATTCGTGGCCTTGGCCAGTGCTGTTTTAACCTGTGCAGCAGTAATACTGGGTGCTTTGCAATCTACTGGTATTGTGATTGGTCCTTTGGGGGGGAGGGGTAAAGTTGGCACTGAATCTGTCGGCCAGTATATTGGCAATATTGTGCAGTAGCTCAGAGCAAATCTGGGTATTGCTGTGGAGATTCTTTACATAACTATAGAAGGGCTTTTGGTTGTCTTTACTATCTGCTACAATTCTGTTTTCATAGCTAGCTTTAGAGGATTTGATGAGGGATCTCAACTTTTTGTTGAGGCTGATAAGGGAGTTTTTCCAGTCTTGGGACTTCACCTTATTCCACATCAGTTTCCTTCTTCTGTTGTAAAGTTTGTTTATGGCAGGGGATCACCAGATTGTCTTCCTTTTTTTTTTGGAGGAGAGTAGCTTGGTTCTATTGGGTATGATGAGATCCATGCATTTGTGTAGTGTTCGCACAGTGCATTGGTCATGCAACTATTCTCCATTTGCATGGGTGCCGTGAAGTTAGCCACCTCTATTTTTAGGAGCCCAAAGTTAGCTTTGTAGAAGTTTTTCATGGTGGTTACCTTTGCTGGTGGGGGGGGGGGGGTGCTGTGGGAGGGATGTGGATTTTCACGGTGAATAGTTTGTGTTCGGGTCTAACAAAGGAGGAGTTGACTACTGGTGTAGACCAATGGTCATCCATGTTAGTAATGACCAGGTCAAGGATATTGCTACCTCTAGTGGGGGTTAGAATGAACTGGTCCAGGGCATTGGAATTAATGAATTCCCGGAAATGTTGGACAAGTGTATTGTTACATGAATAGTTTTCCCAGTTAATGGAGGGGTAGTTGAAGTCACCCAGTAGGAGAGTGTTAGGTTGGACCCTAATATTCTCCAGAGTGCTTAGAAACGTGGAGTGTGAGTCTTGGGACATGGTTGGGGACCTATAGCAGGCTACGACCTGAATCGGTGTCTTACCTAATGTTAGCTGCATCTGAAGTATCTCTGATGCATTATGTTGGGCTACCAGTCTGAAGGTGTGCACATCCTTTATGAATTTGGAAACACCACCGGCTTTGGAGCTTCAGTTCAATTTCTGGGGCCGAAAGGTGTGGAATGAGTTATAGCCTGGTAGTGCAGGGGAGCTTTCTGCTGCCTTGAACCAGGTCTCTGTTGCAGCACAAATGTCGATGTTCTCCATTTTAAGGAGTGCTTCGAGTGAGTGCATTTTGAGATTTAGACTTCTACTGTTGAGCAGCATGACCCTCAGATTCCATTTGTTTGTAGCTGTTTCAGGGTAATTTGGTCTTTGGAACAACGCCTAAAAAAGGCACTATAGGGGTGGCAAGAACCTTGGCCAGTATCCGGAAGCCCAGAGGTGATAGATGCAGGCCATCTCTGGCAAAGCATCGAGGTCTGCCAATCATGTCATCCCAGGCAGACAGATACTGGATCTCCTTATAATGACACCAGAAACTTAGCCAATTTAACAGAGATGCATTTTGAGTGCTGGTAATTATGTTAGAGTAATACTGATTATATACAACACACCCCTAGTGATAATAATGGTAAATGAGGTGTGATGCCCCTGCACTGGCCTAGCAATAAAGGAGCTTCAATCCTCACCACTAACACTAGTGAAGGATGTGCACATTGGGAGAATGAAAAGTACACACACAGGGAAGTACAATTTCCCTTAAGAGCACACAGAGATCACAGTGAGTCTGGGACTGATTTCTCCCTCTCTATAGATCCCCAATAGGACTCTTCATTGGCACAGCTATAGGGTTTAGAACTCAGCTGAGTGGTCAAGCCAAAATTTCTAGCACCCTCTCTGTTCAACCAGTGCTTCATGTCCCTGAACACACACAATTTGAGATTTGATTTATTTGCAAACACACAAACACTCCTGGGGAAGGCCAGCACAGGTTCACTAGCCATGCCCCCTTCTGCCCAGACTAAAAGGTAGTAATCACTCCCACCAACCACTACTTACTTATCAGCTACTTAAGGCCCTATGCAAAGAGTGACCAATTCTACTGTACAATGTCACATTATCTAAATGGTAAGTGTGACTAGATTATTAAGGCTATTCTAGAGTGGCCTGTACAGTATCACCAAATACATATGCAAGTACCCTAAGAGCATAAATATCTCTATACAAAACAAGCCACAATTAAAAGGTTTAAATATGTTGTTGTTGTTTGTCTTTCGACTTTTCCCAGTAAGGGGTCATCATAGTGGAACTCCGGTCCGCTAATGATTGGCAGTAGATTTTTACGAAATGCCAAGGTGCCATCTCGACACCCAACCTTCAGCAAAGGCACACCCATTTACACACACATGTCTTTCGAATGCTACCCAACCATGGGGAGGACATGCAGACTCCACACAGAAGGCACTCCCAAGCCCAGCCGAGAGTCAAATGGGAGAACCTCTTGCTGTGAGATAACAATGCTACCGCCGTACCACCGCGGCATTGCCCAAAGGTTTAAATATATTTAATAATAAATAATAAAAGCACAAGACAATACTCATTAATGCAACACAGTAACAATAGAGTTCAGAATCACAGAACATATTTTAAAACAACATTGCAGAACAGTCTCACATAAATGCAGATAACATCTAGACTACTCTTGCTATATCCCTATCTATCTCTAAGAGATACTATGCCCTAAATATCTTACTTACAGAGCCAGGCAGATAAAGATGAGAAGTGCTGAAGAGATGTTTACAGGTCCAGAACAAAATACAAAATGCACTGACTTTCCTCTCAGATAGTTCTTAAACTAATAATACACATTACTGCTGAATCATCTCAGATTACATCATTCTTGTCACCTCTGCCTAAGTTCCCAAGCTAGCAGGAACTTTAACATGTCTTGTTCAAAATACTTATCTCCCAAAAGCTGACAAATCTCTTAGAAGCTTGCCTGTAACTGGAAGTTGTAAAACAGTTACCTTGGAAACCTGTGATTACCTCTGTTTCCAGGCAATAGAAAGAAGCCCCTCACCTAGACATCCTGTCTTTTAGCTGAGATAAACTAACTTTATAACACATCGTAAAACTCTTTACTTATCAACTTATTTTCTTAGAGTTTTGCAAGTTAACTCTGTATATCTGTCTACTATGAAAACATACAATAGCATTGGCATCTAGTTTATACACATTTCTGCTCTTTTCCACTAGCATGCACTGTGGTTACATTTTTGAAGCTCAGTACATAACACAGTTTTCTTACATGTGTAAGACAGGCATTTAAATCATATTAATATTTACAAATGACATAGGATTATTTACAAAATTCTTTCCAGCTGGGCTGGCAGCCTTCACATGAGGAAATGTGAAAATACCCTAAGCTGATCCCCATGCAATAGCAAATTAATGTGGTGGATGAAATAATGACTACTAAATACTATGTAGTAATTAACCCTGCAGCACCATGAGTGTCTTAATTTTATAGGTTGTGTTCTTCCCCTGAGGGAGCAAAGTTATCCATTATGCCCTACCTCCAGTGTTGTGAATTTATGCATATGCAAATTGTAAGTGCTTTGATTTTGAACCCTCTGCTATGATTTTTGATGGTCCACTGCTATGATTTTGAATCCTATGCTATGATTTTTGATGGTCCCCTATTATGATTTTGAACCTTCTGCTATTATTTGTGATGGTCCCCGCTATGATTCTGAACCCCCCTTAGCTATGATTTTTGATTGTCCCCTGCTGTGATTTTGAAAGCTGGGAGGCTGAGAGGTATGATGGTGAGTAATCTCCTACTGGGTCTCAACTGGCAGACACTGTAGATGTATAACTTGTGGTATAATGGGTTGCCAGATGCATTTTTACCAAATTTGAATTTCAATGGAAAAGAATTTCACTGTTTCTTATGTAAAGTCTGTTTTCAGTGTGAGAGTGTTTTGTTTTGTTTAGAAAATAGCTATCAATGTTTTTTCTGTAAACTCTGAAAGAAGTTTTAAATGAATTCCAAGTCTTTGTGGTGATTGTAAAGGTAAACAAAAAAATAGTATGTACACTTGCAGGTTTGAACAGTGTTTTGACATCTGTGGAGACAGCCAGGTAATGGGATATTGGTATGGTCGGCAAAGGGGTGATTCATTGCCATGTATAGGACCCCATTTGTCTACAATTTGGCTATGTTGCATCTGGAGGTGTATGCTGCAGCAATGCAATAATTTTAGCCATTTACGTAGATCATACTCATACTGAGTGGTATCACATGCGATAGCTGTTCTTGATGATAGAGTATACTTAGAAGAGTCAAACATGAGATGTATAAGCATGTAAGCTCCCCAAAAAGAAGTATGTTATATGCAGTGATATTTCTTATTTTTTATATGACTTGTGGGTTGTTGAACAAAAGCTGCTGCAACACTTATTTTTTCTTTAATTGTTTTTCTTTATTCATTGCACTAAAGAATGAATTAAATCATTAATAGGTCTGGATTGTGTAATACAGTCTAAACATGTTGCATTTTAATATTCTAAACATGTTGCATTTTGGCAATATATTTTTGCAGTACCTTCTTTACAGTCTCCAGCAAATGCAGAGGGGCTAATATGAGTCAGGTCATACAGACTGCATTATTTGAAGTGATGATCAGAACTGTCCATCATGAAGTTATTGTTGCATATTACTGTGATACAGTCATCACTACAATTTTGGATTGTAAAATATTTCATTATTTAGCTCAAAGCTGTTACTCTGGAAGCTAACACAGAGGACTAAAGCTCCGACGTATTAATTATCTGCTTCTTGTGGTAAGGGTGCAGGGTGTGAATTTTTCTACTTTCATTTACCTACTGTGTAAAATTTCGCAAGTCATTCACCCAGACAGTGCTTTGGAGCCATTGGGAATTTGGGCTAGGTTCCTTAATAGTCTCCAGAACTACATGCCTAGTAACTTTGAACCAGTTGTCATTTGCCAGTCATTACCTATACTGCATAGCTAATCTAGTTCAGGAAATATGGCAATACTACCAGCGCACCTTTTGTTTAGTGTAACATAGGCAATTTATCATTCAATGGCAGCAGCTACTGAATCTCTATATAAAGCACTTAAATGAAAAGCTGATTGCCAGAAGCAACCTCTGCATTAGCAATTGATCTCTCTTATATGGAATTATTCGAATGACTTTTACTTTGACAGAGATTTTGCATATTGACAGATATTGGTGGATTATAATGTCAAGGGATTGAGATGGAAGGTTGAGAAGTATGATTATTAGTATGCAAAAACCTTAACTCAGAAGGTTTACACATTGCAGTAAGCCTGAACAGTTCATAGACTGATGTGTCACTATGGTTTTACTCTTGAATAGGACAATAGCCAATAGCTGATAAAAGTATATCAAATATGTAGAATAGAGGAGTGGCTAATGCAAATTATCCATGTGTTTGTCTCCAGAAATGGCAATGGCAGAGGATTAATGCAGTTGAGTGACTTAGAAAATTGCTCGTCAGTTATTTTTATTTATTTATTTTTTACAAAGAAAAAATCCACCATGAAAAAGACAGCATTCAACCAATCACTCTTATGTTAATGGAACCATTCACTCTTATCTTAATTATCACTAAGATGGTACTCTGTCAGGACTACTGAGCAAACAAATAAGTGTAAGTAAGGAAATTATTTTTGAGCTGGGATACAGGATCTGAATTTCCTTGACATATTAAGGCCTTAAGTTTAATTCTGGTGGCTGCAAAAAAAAAAAAAAAGAAAGAAAAACTTGACACAGTGAATATTGTAACAGAGAATATGGGCATACCTCTCAAACTCTTAGAGCAAGAAATCTGGACAAAGCCATATATAAAAGTGGGACAAAGGCCCAAAAATAGGGACAATTTTTAAATATTGCTCTTACAAACTTCAAACGTTGATAGAATAAGCGGTTTTGCATTAGCATGAATTTTCTGAAGGGTATGAAGTCTGAAACTCAAATGTCTGTCATTATTTTCTAACTTAAACCTTTAATGATTTGCCACTAATTTGCCTGACAACAACAACTGTATGAAAAATGGACCAAAAATATGAGTCAAAAATCTGGAAATTCTGTGAAAATCTGTACAGTTGAGAGGTATGTGTCCCAGGTTAGTATTAGCCTAGCATTGAGCAGCATTTTACCTTCTCCAAGGATGATGCCAAAGTCTAAACTAACTGTACTTAAAGTAATGAATACTGCAACAGAATATGTGACTCAGGCTGGTATGAGCCTAGCATTAAGCAACATTTTACCTTCTCCAAGGATAATGCCACAATATGAACAAATGATGAATGACTTTAATAATTGACTTAGTTTCTGGTGTCATTCTAATGGGGTGGAATATTTGTCAGCATGGAAGGAGATGGCCAACAGACCACTTTGCCTTGTCAGAGATAGTCTGCACCTCTCCCCTCTAGGCTTTTGAATATTAGCTAAAACATTGTCTTCCCCTATAGTGCCATTTTTAGGCAATGCCAAACTAGAAAGTACTTCTGATATAGCAAATCAAAACCAAGAAAATCTAAAGGTATTACTGCTCAATGCTTGGAGTCTAAACAAAAAACTTCACTCCCTAGAAGCTCTCTTCACCCTAGAGAATGTTGACATCTATGCCATCACTGAGACATGATTTAAAGCCATGGACAGCATACCTGCAGTGCATAGTTATAATGCCTTCCACACATTTAGACCAGCTACTATACAGATAGGAACTAAAGGTTGAGATGTCTCGAATTACATCAAAAATAAATATACCTCAAAACTGGTTAAACAAGGCAATGCACTTGAGCTACTTCATGTTCCAATTACCATAGGCAAAATCCAGTATCACTTCCTTGCAAGCAATAAGTCTCTCTCTATGACCCAGGAAACCCATACCATGTAGTTAAACTAATTGGAAACACCCAACTTCCAACCCAATACCATATTCATGGGTGACTTTAATTACCACACTAATAACTGGGAATCCTATAGGACACCAAATGTATGGGCACAGAGATTCCTGAATTTTGTAAACAAACTCCTTGGACCAGATTGTCAATATACCAGCCAGGGCTACAACCATACTGGATCTTGTTCTCACTAATGAAAGTGCTGCACACCCCCACATGTAATAGCTTCTCTGATAATGTCAGACCACAAAATATTTTTCTTTGACGTATCAATAAAGCCTGGACCCCCAGCTAGCCATGGAATTTTCAGGAACTACTCTCAGGCTAACTTCCTGCTATTAAGTGATAACCTGGTATCTGAAGGGCCCATAAAACCTGAGAACTCTGCAGTCTATGCAGAACTGTTCACAGAAACCCTATACAGGCATGCCAATAGCTGCATAGAGGCAGCTGTTCCCACCATAAAGAAGCCAAAGTCAAGGTAAAAAAAACAAAAAAAAAGTCAGAAAACAAGCCACCCTGGTGGAATCACAAAATCAATAAGCTGTATAACAGAAGGAAGAAATCATGACAAAAATTAGGAGATGCAGCACCCAGCAAGATAAAATTTATGTATTTATTATTTAACATTTGTTTACTGGGAAAATCAGACTTGGAATGAAGCCAATTTTCAGTGGAGGCCTGGGGAGAAACATTTTGCTGTGAGGCTACAATGCTACCACTGCAGCACTACACCATCCAACTCTCATCAAACTAAACAAACAACTCAGAGGACAATTAAAGTATACCAAAGCCAAATTTGAGGCAAATTTGGCCTCCCAGGCCAAGGACGACCACAATGTATTCTTTAGCTATGTCTGCAATCTCAAAGGCAATATACAATTTTGTGCAGAGCTCATTGTAAATGGAGAGACCTATACTGAGCCAGAAGATATAGCAAACTTACTGACTGACACATTCATTTCCAACTTTACCCCCTCTCCCCATCATGCTTCCATCAGGAAATACTATAAAATATAAATTCACTTGCTATCACTGGAGAATAGGTCCTTAATGACACTTCATCAATAGGCCCAGACAATATCCCAGGATGCCTTCTAAATAGCATGAAACATGATCTTTTAGGTCCTCTGAAATTGCTATTTAACTGTAGGCTGTAAACAGGTTTCATGCCTCATGAATGGAAAACAGCAACAGTCATTCCTCTGCAGAAAGGTGGGCTATCTACAGGCCCTAGAAACTACAGACCCATAAGTCTCACTAGCCTTATATACAAAGCCATGGAAAAATTATTAAGGAAATGATCAATAATGATATAGTAAACCTCCAGACACTGGACCCAACCCAGTTTGTTTTCATCAAGAACAGGTCAAGTCTACTCAACCTGGTGGACCTCTTTGAGAAGGTCATCAAAGCAATGGATGAGGGCAAATGGTTCACACTACTTACCTTGATCTGGCCAAGGCATTTCATACCATACACCACTCAGGCATTGTTGACAAACTCAGGAGGTTGGGAACAAACCTGTACGTCACCCAGTGGATAGCCAGCTAGCTCACAGACAGGACCCAGAAGTTAAGATTGGGGATTCCACCTCTACAGAGGCCAGTCACAGGTGGAGTCCTTCAGTGATCAGTCCTTGTACCACTCCTTTTTGGCATTTACCTCTCTTACGTCAAGGCCAATGTCATTGGTATCTGGCTGACTAAATTTGCAGATGATTGCCAGTTAGGAGCTCTCATTGAATCCCACACCTACACAAATGTTCTCCAGGAAGGGCTGACACAGACAGACCACTGATGTCAGAGACATGGAGTAAAACTAAATGACAAGAAAAGCATAACAGAATCCTTCGGAAGTCACCCACCCCTAGTAGATAACATATTGACAACACACCCCTTAGAGTTGACCTAGTAGTAATAATGGGCTTGGGGACATACACAGGCAGTAATGTAGCCTTTGACCATCACATGTCTACAGTTTTGAGGAAATCATTCTATGTTGCGCAACTTATAAACAAAGGTATGGCATCTAGATCCAAGGAAGTCATTGTTCCATTGTACTCAGCATTCATCAGTCCTATCATTGAGTACAATGCCCCCCTTTGGTATGTACCTAACCAGTCATATCCAACAATTGGAATGTCCACAGAGGTTCCTCACTAAAAAAATGCAGGGCATAAGTAAAATGTCCTATGCAGACTGTCTCAAGGCCCTATAACTTTATTCTGTCTATTACAGGGTGTTGAGGGGAGCTCTATGCCTGGCATACAGGGCATTGTCAGAGCCCACTCTGACGGGGGTCTATATCACTTAACCAAAATTCATATTCATTGAATATGTATTAATTGAACTCTAATCAGCAAAACTCATTTCAGCGAATCTCAAACTTTTTTACCAGGGTTAGGAACCACTCAATAACCAGTACTCTGGAACAAATACTGCATTAAATCAAACCCACCCAAGTGTGGGGGGGGGGGCTTCACCCCCCCCCCGATGTGGGAGGTTGTGCTCCTCACACCCTAAAACCTGTATATAAACTCTGAGATCACACTACAGTGGGGAAAAAGGAAATGTTGCGGTGATGGCCAAATGCTTCCTTACCATGAGAAAAATTCCAAGGTTCACTAAAATTAATTTTGCTGATTAGTGTTCAGTGAATGCATATTCAATGAATACATTTATCGATTAAATGATATAGACTCCTCTGATGGACCTCCTGCATATCAACAAAACAAACGACACCAGAATTACCCATTCTAAAGACTTAAACCTTTCTTGTGATATCTGGAGAGACAGGTATGTATCCCGGAGACTAACCTGTCTCTGGAACAGGCTCCCCAAGCATGTGAGGCAGAGTTCGTCTCTAACCCAATTCAAGTGTAACTTGGACAATTGGATGGGTATGGCCTCCAACAAACCAAAGATAAAAGTAAAACATAAAACAAACACAAAAAAGTGGGTGTAACCTCCAACAAACCAATTTTTTTATGTTTTACTTTTATCTTTGGTTTATTGGATTTGGACCATTGGATGGGGAACAGGAAATTCATCCCTGGCTTGGCACCTATGTCTCTAACTGACACAGGCAACCTGTAAATCGTTCATCTCCCAGGCCCCTGCTTATAAGTGTTTCATCTCCCAAGCCCTGATTACACTTATCAAGGGTACCAGAACTTGCCAGAGATTTGAGATGCATGGCTAGGGCTAAAAAGGCCCTTGTGGTCATTAACCTAGTAAACACCTATGAACATATGAACCTATAAAAGAACAGGAAGTGGGATCTTTAGAAAAGGGTAGGAGCAAATTACATCGAAATAAATGGAATATGCAGAAGGTAGCTCTCATTTTGTGAGATTGCCAGGGAGACAAGCACTATTTCCATAGAGGGTTTATATACTTGCAAACATTTGTCATCTCAATTTATTGGGAACTACTATTTTGTTAGCTTTGAACATTAAGATTTAGACATAACTTATCTTTCCTTGAAAAAAAAAATAAGGCTGAATTTCTTTCCTTAGTTAGACTTTTTCATTTAGGCTATCATCGAATGAAAAGGGTATTTAAAAAGATCTTAAAATGCACTTCAGAGCATCTAGAACCCTATGACTTCTGTGGGTCTAGCAGTCCCTAGATCCCGTCTAGATTGATTGACTTTCGCCATATTTACTTCAATGGAGTGTTGGCTGGTTAATGTGTGTGTTTAAAGGATGGAGGTATAATCAATTAGGTGTATACAGTTTATGAAGTCGCTATAATGAGTGGATATTGAGGCAGTTTATGGATGAAAGTGACTGATCCCATGTACTGTTTGATCATAGGTAATCAGCATTAACTTGTTGTGATAACCCACCTCCAGATTCTAATTAGCTCCACCCATTCAGTTGCTTCCTGCAGCCCCCTTTGCTTTGAAGTCACCAGTCACCACTGGTAACATGTTGAACACCAGTAACACATTTTACTTTGCCATTCCAGTCACTTTCTTAGGATTTCTGTCATCTCCTCATACAATAAATGATTCTTTTGCATCTTATATATTTCTATAAATGCTAGTTTATCATTTAGCATTTCTTCCTCCTTTTGTTCCTATACCTAAAGTGTGCTTCCCTTTGAATTTATTTCATTTCACAGCAAACTGTTCCATTTGCAAATAATGCTTAAGATGTTTTAGATTTGATTTCAGTAAAACTAATGCAAGAAACTTGTGGGAGAATATGAAGCATTTTTCAAATCCTGCCCCCCCCCCAAAAAAAAAAAAAATGCCCCAAGAACAGTCCACAGTAATACTTACTATTTAGAAACAGGGCAAAAGGCTGTATGGATATAGTAAGACAGTAGTCATACACACCCACATTACTGCAACTAATAGTTCCAGTTTTATATTCACAGGCTCATTATCAAAACAAAATTCTACTTCATGCTCTGTGGCCCAGCTAAAAGAAGAAGGAGGGAAAAACACTGCATAGAGTATGAAGCCAAACCTAGTATATTGTAAATATAATATTAAGATACTTGCAGATCGTTATCCTTGATTAGTTGAGGAAAGACAGACTTTAATGCTCCCTTTTTCATTTCTTCTTAATTAGGACATCTAAACTCCAGGTTTTCTTTGTCTTATATCATCTATTAAGATGCAATTTCTGCTTGAATTACAAAGCCATGTCTGATCCAGCCCTGTTAGAAATGTTACACGTAAAGAAATCCCAATCCTTCCACAACACATGCTCCAGGGACTTCACCTTCATTACTACAATCAACAGAACAAGCTGGAGGGGACAGGTTCATAACCCAGAGACTGCCCATGCTCTGGAACAGACTTCCCATACATGTCAAGCAGAGCACCTCACTGGTCCTTTTCAAGAGAAATCTTGATGAGTGGATGGGAAATAGAAAGTTCACCCCGGGGATCACTCCAGCGGCTCTACTTGATAAAGGCACTAGGAACTAATGGTGCCATGATGCCAGGGAATGTCTATAGGCTAGGCATTTAAAGGCTCCAGGGATGTTGGCCTAGTACACACCTATGAACCTATACATTTCAGGAATTCATAGATTGCATTTTGTGCTCATTGGCCCCTATTGCAATCACTTGTACAGATGGTACTGTAACCAGCAACTGTGATTAGGAATCTATTATCTCTAAGCTAGCTAAAGCACTGCAGCTCTGTGAAAAGCAAGCTTATTGGCCAATCCAAAAAATATTTGCTAAGTTCAAGGTACAATGCTGTAAACCAGGTCACCCACCGCCAGAGGTGGATGAAAATGTGCAGCATACCCAAGAGGTTTCAGCTCAGTGCAAAACCCAGGTGTCAGCTTTCTTGAACTAATACACCATTAACTGAGTTCAACACTATATTATACATTGTATTTTGCATTATGTGTGCATATCTTGCCTACTTTTTGTGTTTTAGTTACAATTTGCTGTGCTTTTGATTTTACGTACTTGCTAAGTGTGCTTCTGGTTGAAATCAATGTGCAAGATTTTCATTCAAGCTACCATTGAATGAAAAGTTTATTTAAAGAAGTTCTTAAAATGCACTTCAGAGCATCTAGAACTCTGACTTCTGGGAGTCTAGCAGTCCCTCAGCCTCCCCGCTAGATTCATTTACTTCCTTCACATTTACTTCAATGGAGTCTTGGCTGCTTAATGTGTATGTTTAAAGGATGGAGGTGTAATCATTTAGGTGTATATAGTTCATGAAGTAGCTATAATGAGTGGATATTGAGGCAGTTTGGGGATGAATGTGACTGACCCCATCTGTTGTTTGATCACAGGTAATAGGCACTAACTTGTGATAAACCACCACCCTATTCCAGTTAGCTCCATATATATCAGCACTCAATTTCAGTTAACAACCTTTAACTCAATAAACAAATTAAAGTTAAAATGCCAGCTGCGTTATGTTTGCCATTTCCCTTATATTAAAATATCTCCCATTAATGGGTTTATGTGATAAGAACTATAAATAAACCCTTCATATGAACATTCATATGACTCCAAATGATTACATGTAGCTCTGCATATCCCTTATTCTGTCGGTACCTCACAATGAATGTAAGGCACTGTTAGGAACTATGCAGTAAGAGATGACAAGGTTGAATATCATGTTATTTAAATTTCTTTTGGAAAGACTTATTTAGACAAAGAACAACGTAAAAATAAAAGACTTTTCACATTTAGCTTGGGTGGAAAGCATTTTAATACTATGGTCAAACAATTATTCTAATTGCAGTTCTTATCCCTTTCCTGTTTATAATAATTAAGAATGACGTGTCCCACAGCAGCACAAGGTATATAAACATGCAGTCATTTAATTTTAGTGTCCTGAAGTGAAATGTGCACTTTCTTTTAATAGAGGGAAAGGCCATGGGTCATCTGCATATACAAATTTACTCATGTGATATGTAATGGAGTAAATCTGCAGGGGAGCTGGGAAAGTAAACATTTTTGTGAAGGCTTAGTAACAGCAAAGCTTGTAATGCAAACAAGGACAATTACATAATTCTTCTATTATAGCCATTCAGAGGTAATAATTAAGAAAGAAAGCAATCCAGAGTTTAGAAACTGATAATATGAAACCAAATGCAAGATATAACAAATGGAGATACCAAGAAGCTAAAACATGCTGTGATGAATATAACTTGAGACAGAAGACAAAAGTGCAGCAAGAAAGATGCTGCAAATTAATTGGGTACTTGTGTATGCTGAACTTTGTATTACACTAGTAAAAGACAGGAGCAATATGACATGTAAAAGTGAGACAAATTATTAAGATACACAAGACAAGGCATTCTATAAAAATAACTGACTGGTTTCATTTTCATGTGGACATGGGCCATATTGGTTTTATTGAAAAATAATGAAAGCAGTTTCAGTAGTTTTGTCCTTGTCTTGGATCATTTGAAAAAGAGTGAGAGAGAAAGTACACATATACGAATCTACTTCAGCAACAAAAGGAAAACCAAAAATCAAAAGAAAATGGGGAATTATGATTTACGTTCAAATCAAAATGGCAAACATTAACTACCTGATGTAAACCATATAGAAATGAAATACAAACATAACATTGTATACAAAAGAAAGACATGGCCAAATTAAGTTTTGTACCTGTACAATAATAAAGCAAATCCATATCAAATTATCTTGTAGCAGACTACATGTACATTTAATCTCGTAATATCATTGTCTCTATTTAAAACACCAGACTACCTATGCTAGATAACAAAATGCAAGAACCAAACCTTTAAGTATAAAACCCTTGCATACGCATCAGTAAACGGCAGTAAAATATATGGATTTCTTTTTGCAAGCCCATTACCATTGTAGTTTTGTTCTTGACTTAACATATTTGCTTGAATTCCTTGTATTTGAGTACAAATGCACAGACATTCTTTCCAGTAATAAAATATTTTACTATAGATAATGTGGAGTAAGACTGTTGGATTTCTCAGACATGTCATATATCATACAATTGCTGTTAATTTATTAATGGTTTGCTAACACTGCACACTGATTTTTTTTTATTTCTGATCATTTTATTGTTGAAAAGTAAAATGTTTGCCATTACAGTGATTAAGATACACTGAATGTGCAAAACACTTTTATCTTGCGTGCCCTCCCTGTTTTATATTTAATTTCTTTGTTAACCAGGTAAGCATGCTGGATACCTGTGTCCCTTTTCACTTGTATCCAGTGAAGTCTCACTTATTAAGGATGATGCAGGAGCACTATCTGGTTAAGTGGCGTGTTCACAGTAATGGAAACATTAATCATAAAATATGAATTAAAAAAAAGGCGAGCGCAGTAGAAAATTGAAAATTTTTATAAAATAAGGTTCCATGACAAATGAACAAGAGTGATTACATTATCAAAGACAATTTTTTCAGGGCCAGTGTGCCCTCTTTGGTTTATGTAAATGCCTCATTAAATTAATACCCAGTTGGTCCATGCAACTATGTAGTGTATACCCATGTCAGTGATGTTATTGTTAGATCATAAATGGAGTCTGTGTTGAGGTTAGAGTTAAGGTTCAAGTAAGAATAACTGTCAAATTTATGATAAAACTAAAGGTTGTGGGTGTAGTGATACACTTACCTGTTTTGGGAGTTGCTGTCTGCATCCCTAACTATAAGAAAAATATATAAAAAACAGCCTTGGGCCACAATATATGGGTAACCAACAGTTTAATTGCAATAAAAAATACAATGATAAGCGCTTTCATCTCAGAAGAGAGACTTCTTCAGACAGTTTAATGAACCACTGTTAAGTCTTTAGTTAATAGGGTTAATAAGGCAATGGCTTTGTGTGTGTGTTTTTTAGAACTTTATAAAGTGACTATAATACACACACACACACACACACACACACACACACACACACACACCTATATATCTACATATGTGTATGTATATATATATATATATATATATATATATATATATATATATATATATATAAGTATATATTGTTGAACCTCAGAATAATTACATATTCTCAAAACTTAAAAGGTCGGATCCAAATCCTCCAATCTTGTAATCTAGTAAGCTAGAAAAAAAAAATAGAAATACACAATATACATATTTTTGCAGTGGGGCAAGCCCTCCACTCCCCTCCTGCAATGCTTTGCCTCCCCAACCATAGTGGTGAAAGGATCAATACCCATATCCCCACTGTGCTGCAATCTTGCATAGTTCAAGTTCTGGCAAAAAAAAAAAAAAAAAAAAAAACACTGTTCTGTTTCACTTTGTTGTTTCAAGTTAACTAGATTTGATCATATATAATTTCAAGATTCTAAGATAGAAAGATATATATATATATATATATATATATATATATATATATATATATATATATGATGTTAGAAAGGTGCTTAACAAAAGCTTAAGTGCCTATCACCGCTGCAAAGCTCTAAACTCATGTGAGCGGATAAGTGGTCAGCAGCCTCCACAGAAGAGTGGCAGAAAGTAATACTACTCATCACTCTTCTTTGGTGGCCAATCTCTGCGTGGCCATGATAGGTGTGCTACAGCATTTGTAGATGTTAAGACACGTAGCACCACTACTCTTTTTTTCTCTAAATTATGTAGTACATGTGAGCAAATAAAGCTCAAAGCACTACAAAGAATTATGATCCAGTCTGTCTTGTTAGAACCCAGTTGTGTGTTCTCAATACGGATGTCAAAATGTACTCTTTCAACTTCACCCTTGAGGTGTCTTTCTTCATGTCCATGTCTCAAATACACAGCAAGCTGTTTATGAGGGGAGACCCCCCCATAATTGTGCTCTGTGTATGTGATGACTATTGTAAAACTAGTGCAAACAAATACTCATATGTTTTACTAGTTCTGTGATCCTGTACTACTATTTACTGGAGAATAACTACTGCTTCCTTCAGATGTGTGATTAGTAAGGCATCAGTTATGCTTGATTGGAAACTATTCCTTTATTGTTTAATGGCTTTTTTCATAGTGGTGGTCAGAAAGTTTATACTTAAGGCTGAGAGATGGTTTCAGTTACTTATATTGATTTGTTACATTTTATTTGACAAGATATTCATGTCTGAATCAAAAGGTCCTTAGAAATTCTTCTAATATTTTTAAGGAAATACATTTTCCCCTTGAAAATGTTCTTTCTAACTAATTATACATTAATTTTCTAGTGTAATATGTTCTCCTAGATGTTGGAGCTGCAATCAAGAAATGTCTTGGTGCATGAAGGATATGTGGCAGTTCTTGAGATTACGGGCCAGATTCCAAAAGGGTTGCTCTCAATGTAAAACTTGCTGTCAGTGTAAAATACTTACTTCAGTGTTAAGGCATATCTATAAACAGGCTTACTATGTTGACCAGATTCCAAAACATCAGCTCTCAGCCTGCTCTCAGTGTAAGTGGTTATTTACACTGAAAGCAAGTCTTTTGGAATTGGGGCCTGTAAATACAACTACTCTGATGTAGTCATTGGAAGTACCAAGTTGTTTAAAGTGCCAAAATGTGCCCTGGAAAACAAGACAGTATATGTCATTTTTCTATGTATGTTATTTATTGCTAGCATTAGTTTCTCAGGCAATTTGGAGGTGAGGTGTTTCTTTGCTCAATTTCCTGTTCACCTTAGGAAACCTTAGTTGCAATAGCAGTTTTACAGCAACCACTAAGATATGAACCATAACTGCCTTTCTAAAGATTATGAACATTTTTTTCTGTAGTAATGCCAGTGATATTAAAGAAAGTAATAGCTTGTCAAGTGCTATAAAATATGACTTGAAATGATTTTGTAAATAAAAAATGGCGTGATTTAAAAATTATGTGAATTAAAAATATAAATATAAATATTTACTTATTTTATGCCGCACATCTTACCTACTTCTGTTAGCTGTAATACCTAATTTTGACCTTAACCGTCCAGTTGGCATGCAGATTAGCTAATATTTAACATAGGCAGAAATGTGGTCAGTGCCTTTTCTGTAAAATTTGTGCTTGTATGGAATGACACGGTTGTTGAAAAGGACTATGCCCAGGATTCAAATACAGACTGACTATGAGCAGTAAGGCTGTGACAAGAAGGGCCTGTTGATGTGATCATGGAAATGAGTGATTCAAAGACATGTTAACTGCAATGATGAAAGATCTGCATTATCAGCTAATTTGCATTTCTCTGAGTCCCTCAGTGATTAAAGGCCATTTTCTGCTGCCTTGAAGTAATCACCACTGATGCCAGATGTATTGTTATACACCACACACACACACACACACACACACACACACACACACACACACACACACACACACACACACACACACACACAGAAAATTACACTCGGACACAAAGTTATCCATCTTGTGTCCTGATTTAAAAGAAAGTCCCTGAGGATGTTGTTTGTACCTAATAAATCTTGAGTGATTGCAGGCCTTCAGTAATGCATTTGAATGCAAGATTTTCTGCATTATTAACTTTTTAAGTGGATTAGAGTACTACTTAAAAAGACTCCATGGTATATCCAATATTCACCAAGGCCTACCCAGAAGTTTTAAGCAGGGCTCCTGTACATCGTAAATCATTTCTGTCAGTTAATAATGGCAGGCCCTAGAGTTTCATTTAGAAAATGTATTGTTATGCAAGAAATGTGTTTTATTAACTTTGTAAGTGGATTAGGGTGAGTGTCTCTATGTCTAATGAACCAAACATCTTTCATGCTGCAAAATTTGTTTTGCTAACTTTTTCATTGTTTAATAGTACATGGTATATTTTCCCTGGTCTCCAGTGTTCCTCCCCCATATTATGTCTCCTGCATGTTAGACTTTGGGAGTTAAGAAGTATAGCAACTCCCCCACCACAAACATATCAATGTGCACATCCACACAATCTTTGTACATCATCTCCTCCACTTGATAGCACTTGTACAATTTACACAGCCAAGACTTTCTATGAGGTCTACTGTGTAAAGTACTTACCACAGTCATTTCTGTGGAAGAAGCACATGGTAAATTATCATATGCCTGCCCCCTGGATTGTTTCATTAGCATTCCTGGTAGGCTGGATAGACAGCCTTCCATGGTGCTACACTTCTTTGAGGTATGCACAGGGGTAAAAAGTGCTTAATACAGTTAACCATCATCATCATCATCAACTGCCTTTTTCCCATTTACTATATGGGGTCGGAGTGCTGAGAGGTGTTTAACACAGTTAGTAACCTTTCTGAATCTAAGCCCATTAGCTACAATTAGCTTCCTGGAAGTTGCCAGCACTAATTATGTCAGCAAACACAATTCAAACCTAATTTCATAATTTTAACACCTTATCCTCAATCTTATGTTGTAGAAACACATTATCTTGTTAATAGAACTTTACCTTCTGCTAGGTCAGGTAGTGAGTAGGTTGTATTCTCATTCAAGCTATGGAGACATTTTCTGGTACTGCTGCACTGACTAACCTCAGTAGTTTGTTTTGGGTCTATATTAGAAGACTGAATGTTTAGGTGATCGAACACCTAAACATCGATCTTCTAATATTGAAAGCAAAAAAATGGCTAATGGCCGATTTAATGCAGGGAAAGATTTCCCTTGGCTGTTCACTGGATTTTGCCATTTTCGCACTGTTGAGCGATCTCTGAGTTTGTATATTTAGTAAGGGGTGGGTGTGGGGTGTGAAGCAACCCACTTAATTTGGATGTAATTTTTTTTTTTTTTAATGGTTGACGTGAATGTTTCCCTGGGGGGTTCGATATTCGTAAGTTTGATATTAGAAGATCTATGTTTAGGTGTTCGATCACCTAAACATTCGATCTTCTAATATAGACTCATTTGTTTTCTACATGGGTAATGACAAAAGAAAACACATACACATTCTCACTTGTATAACTTTATTGTTCACCTTCCTTTTCATAGCTGAGTCCACTTTCTGTTGCTTTCGGGGAGTGTTTTGATTGTTTTTTTTTCAGTATTTACTCAACTTGTTTAATTTGTGGAACTACTGAAGTTTTAGATTTAATTTTCTGTCTTTCTCCTGTTTCCATTTCTTTTAGGTTCATAGGTAGGTACTAGGCTATCTGCCCGAGGGCATTTATAAGCCTAGCCAGAGTGTGTCAGCTTTTGCCACCCCATTGATTAATTAACTGAGCCTCTGTCAAAGAGAGCCAATGAAGTGATTCCAGGGATGTATTTTCTGTTACCCATCCACTCGTCAAGGTTTCTCTTGAAGAGTGTAAGTGAGGGACTCTGCCTAATGTAGTTAGGAATTTTGTTCCAAAGCATGGGGAGTCTCTGTGACAGGAATCTATCCCTCCAGCATGTTCTATTTATTGTTGTGGTGAGGTTAAGCTCACTAAAGCACGTGGCTTCCAGTGACTTGGATTTCTTTAGGTGGAGCATGTCTATCAATTCTGAGTTGGACATGGCTTTGTAAGTCAGGCAGAGTAAGTGATATGCCACTGAGTACAGCCAGAGTTTTTTCAGTTGGGCTGCATAGGACATATGTTTGAGGCCAGTAATCCTCTTGCTGAGGTACTTTTGTGGTCTTTCCAGCTGTTGGTAGGGTCTTGTGAGGTACATCTCAAAGGGGGCATTGTACTCCATGATGGGTCTAATGAGTGACGAGTAGAGGGGCACTATAACCTCTTTATTTCGAGATGCAAACCCTTTAGTAATTAGATGAGCCAAATAGAAGGATTTCCTAACTGCTTTGGCAATATGATTGTCAAAGGAGAGATTACTATCTACCTGGGTCCCCATATCTCTTATTTACTCTCCTGTATTAAGAGGGCTGCCACCTATGTGGTAATTTGTGGGTATTTTGTTTTTCCCAAATGGGATGACCATGCATTTTTTGGCATTTAACTTGAGGCCATGACTTTGACACCAGGTGTCCATCTCAGTAAGGCCCTATTGGAGGATGTCCATGTCAGCCGGAGAGTCAATTGTGGCTCTCAGTTTGCAGTTATCAGTGAACTTGGTTAGCCATTTTCCTCCTGTGTTTGCCTGTACTTCTGAGAAGTTAATGCCAAACAGTAGGGGTCCCAGGACACCACTTGCGACTGGTTTAGAGTCTGAGTTGGAGCCCGCTATTCTTACCATGTGAGTTCTGTCTGTAAGCCAGTTGGCAACCCATCTCGTGACATAGGGGTTTATGTTCAGGCTGATAAGTTTTTCTGTAATACCCAAGTGGAGAATGGTGTCGAAAGCCTTGGCGAGGTCAAGGTAGGCTGTGTGAACCACCTTTCTCTCATCTATAGCCTTGGTGACTGTCTAGAAGAAGTCAACCAGGTTTAGTAGGCAGGAAATGCCCTTAACAAAGCCAAACTGGGTCAGGGCAAGTGTTTGGAGGTTCTCAATGTCTTTGTTAATGAGTTCCATGATGATGCGCTCCATAGCCTTGCAGACCAGGCTAGTCAGGCTTATGGGGCAATAGTTACCAGGGTCAGTTGTGGCCCCTCCTTTGTGGAATGGAATAACTGTTGCTGTGCACCATTCTGTTGGCATGTAGCCTGTGGAGAGGCTGAGATTGAACAGTGTGTTTAGGTGGGGGGATTAGTTCGTTCTGTAGTTTGTGCAAGACACAGTCTGGGACACCATCTGGCCCTGTTGATGCTGTGTTCTTGGCTTTTGAAAGGGCTGTTTTCACCTATGCGTCTGTAATTTCCAGGACACTACACTTTTCCATTATTGTTGTGGGCCCTTTTGGGGGTGAGAAGGGGTGAAGTTTGCACTGAATCTATCTGCCAGGATGTTGGCAATATCAGTATATTCAGTATATTTTGTGCTATTTTGCACTTGCTCAGTGCATATCTGCAAGTTGCTACTTAGATTCTTAACATAGCTAAAGAAGGCTTTGTGGTTATCTTTTGAATCCTTGGCTATTTTTTCTTTCAAAGTTAGCCTTGGATGATTTTATGAAGGACCTTAGTTTCTTATTGATACAGATCATAGATGTCTTTCCTTCTTGGGAATTGCTTTTTTCTGAACTAGTTTCCTCCTTCAATTGTATAGCCTGTTTACGGCAGGGGTCCACCAAACTGGTTTCCTTCTCTTAGAGGAGTGAGTCTTGGTTTTGCTAGGGATGGCACAATCCATGCATCCTTGTAGGTGCTCATAGAGTGCATTTGTAAAGGTTTTGGCATCTCGGGAAGTGTTGTCCTTTAGCGTGGGGGCTATGAAACTTACCGCCTTTGTCTTAAGTAAGGTGAAGTTTGCTTAGTTGGGGGTGGTGGTGGGTGTGGACATCCAGAGTGATTAGTTTATGGTCTGATCTAACCAGTGACAGGTTAACCTCCAGTGTGGAACACCTGTCGCCCATGTTGGTGATGACCAGGTCCAATATGTTTTCATCTCTGGTAGGGGAGTTTACCAGCTGATCCAGGGCATTTGAGTTGATGAATTAAAGGAAGCGCTGGGCCTGGGAGTTTGTACTCAAGTAATTTTCCCAGTTAATGGTAGGGTAATTGAAATTTCCCAATATCAGAGTGTTTGGTAGGACCTTCATGTTTTCCAGTGTCTCCAGAAAGGCAGAGTGGTGGTCCTGGGTCATGGAGGGTGATCTGTAGCAGGCCACAATTTTCATTGCATATTTGCCCAATGTTAGTTGCACATAGATGATCTCAGAGGTAACATGCTGTGCCACTAACTTGGAGGTGTAGGTATCCTTGATGAATATGGATACACCCCCTCCTTTTGTGTTTTGGTCCATGTTCTCTGGACAAAATGTGTGGTATGAGTTTTAGCCCAATAGTGCTGGGGTGCTCTCTGGAGCCTTGAACCATGTTTCAGTTTCTGCACAGATGTCAACGTTCTCCATACTGAGGAGTGCTTTGAGCATGTGCATTTTGAGATTTAAACTCCTGGTGTTGAGTAGCATAACCCTCAGTTTTTTGTTAATTGTGCTGTTTACAGAGGTGGGTTTGACTTTTGAGCCTTGCCTGAAAAAGGCACTATGGGGGCAGCAAGTGCCTTGGCCAGTATTTGAAAGCCTAGGTGTGACAGGTGCAAGCTGTCTCTTACGAAGCAACGCGGCTTGTCGAGCATGTCGTCCCAGGCTGAAAGACACTGGATTCCCTTTCAATGACACAAGAAGCTTAGCCTATTGTTGAAATTGATAATTTTTTCTTTATACTGAGGTATCATTCTTGGTGAGGGCAGGATGCTACTCAGGGTCAGGGTCATACCTGCCTAGGCTACATGATCAGAGAGCTCTTTCATGTCTCTTTTCATATAGTCCAGGGAGGTATGTCTCAGGTCATTCACACCAACATGAACAATAACAGAGTCATATTTGTACTTGTTCTGGAGTGACCTGAGTGCTTGTGTTATGTGGTGGATTCTGGCTCCTGACAGGCAGCTAACAGTAACCTTCTCCTTGTCTGGCCTAGTGAGTGGGACGTCAGTGTGCCTGACTACAGAGTCACCTATTACTAGTGTGTTAGGTATGTTATTTCACCTTAAGGGCTGTGATTGTGCAGCACACTGATTTTGTGTTTTATGTGTTGTCTGGTTTATGATGGGAGGTGCAGTTTGTTTGGGTGTCTGCTTTGGAAGATTCTGATGCTTTTTTAGGTTTTTATTTAGAGCCTCCGAGTATGATTTTGTGTATTTATGTGTATTTTTTGCCAATGCTGGTTTAGTAGGTCTGTGTGTGGCTGGAGGTGTGGTGCAAGTGTTAACCTTCTCCTTTTGACTGTCTGTTCCAGTCTTGGGTGGAGAGAGCTTAGCCTCCACTTTGGCTGTATAATTGCATCTCTCGCAAATGCTTGTGTTTTGTGGTAGGAGGAGAGGGTTGTCTGTGTACATGAGGCAGCTGTAACATTGCCTCAGGATACCCAGATTCACCAGCTGGACTGGAGAGTACACCTGAAATTGCTCGTTGGTCATGCCTGAATGGTATGGTGAACTGCTTAGTCGCTTGGTTGGTGAGGGGTGAATAAAGAGTCTTGCCATGCTGGGCAATCAAGTGTCAGGGTATATTAGTGCTTGTTATTAGGTCTGAGCAAGTGCTGGACTGTAGGATGCTTTTTGAGTGCTTAGGTTGAGAATTAGACTAGTTTCAAGGGAAAAACTGAAGAGGAGACTTATTGGAGCCGGAAATAATTTAACCCTCATCAATGGCTTTAGTGACTGTTTCGAAAAAGTCAACCAGGTTCAAAAGGCAGGATCAGCCTTTTACAAAGCTGAACTGGGTGGGATCAAGTGTCTGTAGGTCCCCAATGTCGTTGTTTATGAGTTCCATAATAATTCTTTCCATAGCTTTACAAACCAGGCCTATGGGGCGGTAGTTCCCAGGGTCTGTAGTGGAGCCTCCCTTGTGGAGTGGTACCACTGTTGCTGTACGCCATTGTTCAGGTACATATCCTGTAGTAAGGCTAAGGTTAAATAACATTTTTATATGCGGGTTTAGCTCCTCTTGGAGTTCATGTATCACGCAGCCGGGGATACCATCAGGTCCCATAGATGCTGTGTTTTTTGCTTTGTTGAGGGCGATTCTCACCTGGACATCAGAGATGACAGGGAGGTTACATTCAGCTGGGATGAGTATTTCTTCTTTTGGAGATGAGGGAGGGGAGAATGTTTTGTCATTGTGTACTAACTCTGAGCATATCTGAGTGTTTCCGCCCAGGTTTCTAACAACTGAAGAATGCCTTGTGGTTATCTTTAGTGTTCTTGGTGATTTTTCTCTTAAAGTTGGCCTTGGATATTTTTATGAGAGAATGTAGCTTTCTACTAGTGCTGATCAGAGATGCCTTCCCTTTATGGGATTTTGCTCTGTCTTGCAGTAGCTTCCTTCTTTTGTTATACAATTTGTTTATGGCTGGGGTCCACCAGACAGGATGCTTTCCTTTGGTGTAGAGGGTCTTGGTTTTATTTGGGATTGCACGATCCATGCATTCTTGGAGATGTCCGTAGAAAGCATTTGTGTAGGATTCAGCATTGTGGGATGTGGTTTCCATTGGCCCTGAAGGCTTAAATGATACCATCTCAGTCTTGAGAAGTGCAAAGTCAGCTTTTGAGAAGTTTCTCACTGTAGTCTTTTGTGCTGGGGGTGGAGGTGGTAAATGTATATCCAGGGTGATTAGTTTGTGGTCAGATCTCACCAGTGAGGGCAATACTTCCGGTGTGGAGCATTTTGTCCCCATGTTTGTGATGATCAGGTCTAGTATATTATCCCCCCTTGTGGGAGAGGTGACTAGCTGTTCCATTGCATTTGAGTTTATGAATTCCAGGAACCTTTGGGCTAGGGTGTTAGGGCTAGAAGAGTGCACCCAGTCTATGTTAGGGTAGTTGAAGTTTCCCAATATGATGGTATTTGGTGAGACATTCATATCTTCCAATGTCTTCAGGAAGGCTGAGTGGGGTTCTTGAGATTGGGAGGGTGGTCTGTAACATGCAACCAGTTGTATAGCACTTTTGCCTATGGTTAGCTGCACCTGGATGGCCTCCGATGCTTCATGAGTTGCCACTAACCTAGAGGTATGGGTATTCTTGATGAATATGGACACTCCCCCTCCCTTTGTGGTTTGGCCCGGGTTTTGGGGCCGAAAAGCATGATACGAGGTAAAGCCTGGTAGCACTGGGGTGCTCTCAGGAGCCTTGAACCAGGTCTCGGTTACAGCGCAGACATCGATGTTCTCCATACTGAGGAGTGCTTCGAGAGCCTGCATCTTGAGATTTAGACTTCTGGCATTGAGCAGCATTACCCTTAATTTTTTCCATTTTTGTTTTCTAAGGAGGTGGGTTCATCTTTTGAGCCTTGCCTAAAAAAGGCACTATGGGGGTGGCAAGAGCCTTAGCCAATATCCGGAAGCCCAGTGGTGACAGGTGCAAGCCATCCCTTGCGAAGCAGCGTGGCTTGTCCAGCATGTCATCCCAAGCAGACAGACATTGGATCCCCCTAGAATGACACCAGTAATTGAGCCAATTATTAAAGCTGATCATCTTGTCTTTGTATTGTGGCATCATTCTTGGTGAGGGCAGGATGCTGCTCAGGGTCAGGGTCATACCAGCCTGGGCTAGATAATCAGAGAGCTCCTCAATGTCTCTCTTCATGTAGTCCAAGGAGGTACATCTCAGGTCATTCACGCCGGCATGGACAATGACGGAGTCATATTTGTACGTGCTTTTGAGTGACCTGAGTGTGTGTGTTATATGGCGGATCCTAGCCCCCGATAGGCAGCTTACCATTACCCTCTCCTTGCTCAGCCTGGTAAGTGGAACGTCAGTGTGTCTGACTATAGAGTCACCTATCACTAGTGTATCAGGCATAGTGTTTGGCCTTAAGGGCTGTGATTTATTGACACACCGATTTATTGAAGTATGTGTTATGTTTTGAGGTGGTGGATTTTTGGGTGTCTGCTTTTGGAGCCTCTGTTGTTTTGGTAAGTTTTTTAATAGAGCCTCTGAGTATCTTTTTGTGTTATTTGCTTGATTTGCAGTTGGGATAGGTCTATGTGTGACTGGGTTTGTTGTGTGTGTGGTTACCTTCTCCTCCTGTCTGGTCTTGCCAATCCTGAGTTGAGAGAGTTCAGCCTCCAATTTGGCTATATAGTTGCATCTCTCACATGTATTTGTGTTTGTTGGGAGGAGGAGAGGGTTGTCTGTGTACATGAGACAATTATAGCATTGTCTCAAGATTCCCAGATTAACCAGCTGAGCAGGAGAAGATGCTAGCAATCTACCACTCGATATGCTAGAATATTATAAGAGAGTGCTGTGCCTTTAAGGGAAAAATCCATAAAAAGGAAGTCACCCCTGATCATTATTAGTAAAAAAATACGAGCACTCATAAAATCAACTAAGGCCAATTTTGAGAGAAAAATTGCCATGCATTCAAAGGACAATCATAAGGCCTTTTTCAGCTATGTTAGGAACCTGGCTGGAAACTCCCAGATATGCTCAGAATTAGTCCAAAATGATACAAAAATCACTGAACCCACAGACATTGCCAACATACTGGCAGACAGGTTCAGTACAAACTTCACCCCCCTCTCCCCCCCTAAAGGAGAGATAACTATCCCAGCGGATTGTAGCCTCCCAGACATCTCAAATGCGCAGGTGAAAGCTGCTCTCTCTAAAGCTAAAAATACAGCATCAATGGGACCAGATGGTGTCCCCGGCTGTGTGCTACACGAACTCAATGTGGAATTAAACCCACACATAAGGCAGCTGTTTAATCTCAGCCTTACCACAGGATACGTGCCCAAGGAGTGGCGTACGGCAACTGTGGTCCCACTCCACAAAGGCGGTGCCTCTATGGACCCTGGTAATTACCGCTCCATAAGCTTAACAAGTCTAGTCTGCAAAGCTATGGAAAGGATCATAATGGAGCTCATAAACAAAGATAAAGGGGACTTGCAGACATTGGACCAGACCCAGTTTGGCTTCGTCAAGGGCAGATCATGCCTTTTGAACTTGGTTGACTTCTTCGAAACAGTCACCAAGGCCATTGATGAGGGAAAGGCAGTCCATACAGCCTACCTTGACCTTGCAAAGGCTTTCGACACAATACCCCACTCGGGTATTGTAGAAAAACTTACCAGCTTAAATGTAAACCCATATGTCACAAGATGGGTTGCAAACTGGCTTAAGGACAGAACCCACAGGGTTAGAGTTGCTGGCGCTATGTCAGACTCTAAGCCGGTCACAAGTGGTGTCCCACAGGGCTCGGTCCTTGGCCCCCTATTGTTCGGCATCTACTTCTCAGAAGTACAGGCCAACATGGGAGGACTTTGGCTGACAAAGTTTGCAGACGACTGCAAACTGGGTGCCATAGTGGAAAGTGCATCGGACACGGATATCCTTCAGAAGGGACTCACGGAAACAGATAGCTGGTGCCAGAGCCTTGGCCTGAAGTTAAACGCCAAACAATGTATAGTCATACCCTTCGGGAAAAACAAGGCAACCCCAAGCTACCATATAGGTGGCAATTCACTAAGCACAGAAGAGGTTATCAGGAACCTGGGGACCCAGGTTGACAGTGGCCTTTCTTTTGACGCTCACGTTGCTAAAGTGGTTAGAAAGACCTTCTACATTGCCCACCTGATCATGAAGGGATTCACATCCAGATCTAGTGAGGTCATTGTTCCCCTGTACTCTTCACTTATTAGACCAATGATCGAGTACAATGCCCCATTCGGGATGTATCTCACCCGACATCTGCAGCAATTGGAGAGACCCCAAAAGTTCCTCACCAAAAGGAAAAAGGGACTCCAAAATCTGTCATATGCTGCCAGATTGAAGAAACTCCAGCTCTATTCAGTCGCATACCGTCTGCTCAGAGGTGACATGTGCCTGACATACAAGGCCATGTCCAACCCGGAATTAATGGACATGCTCCACCTCAAAAAATCCAAATCCACCAAAACCACTAGAGCAAGTGACTTAAACCTTAGCACGGATATAAATAGGATGTGCTGGAGGGATAGATTTATCACTCAGAGACTCCCTATGCTGTGGAATAAAATCCCGGTCCATGTGAGGCAGAGCACCTCGCTGGCTCTGTTCAAGAGAAATCTTGACCTGTGGATGGGAGATCGTAGGTTTACCCCGGGAATCATCTCTGTGTCACTGCTGGACAGAGGCACAACAAACTAATGTGCACAGTATTTTTTCATATAAGGGGTGGCGTAAGCCACAAAACTTTGGGATAGGCTTATAAATGCCTTCGGGCAGATAGCCTAGTATAAACCTATGAACCTATGAACCTATGGTTGGGGTGGTAGGTGGATGTAGTGCTACTTGAGTTTGAGAGTGCTTGCTTAGAAGAGTAGCTTAGAGAACAAGTGCTATGCTTATAATGTAATGAGTAGACTGGTTATTCTAAGAGTAGAACTTTCTAAGGGAAATTTTGAAGAGCAGACTTGGCGGAGCCAGGAAAAGTTAAACAACTACAAACGATCAGAAAAGGCTATTGCACTTTAATGTGTAGCCTACAACAGTTAAACCAAATTATTTAAACAAAAAACTTTTTAAAAGTGCAGGCAGTCAAATAAGTACGCATGTGAAAAAAACAAGCTTTTAAATCACAACAAATGCTGGAAAATCGACGTTTAGGCGGAAAACAGTTAAGTACAGCAAGAAAATACAGAAAACTGATACTTAATCACTCCAAAGTCTCTCTTCTAAGCTAGAAGGCTTGTATCAGTTTAAGGCTTTCTATTTTTCTTTTTTGACCTGTTATGGACACCAGACTCCCTGTCTTTGCCCTCCATACTGCTTCTTCTGTCTGATTTGTCTTTTCCTCTCAACATTTTTCTATAAAATAACATGGCCTTTTGATAACAGCCTTTATACTGACTGACCATTAGATGGTGTGCTGTGGTAACATAAGATATGCAAGCCTGTGTTGAATATCATATCTAACACAAGGTCTTCTCTGTTTTCTGTGCATGTCTTCCATCATACTGTAAGACTCCCACTGTGATGTGTTCCTAATTTTATTTTACTCTCCAGGAAATGTAGATCTAGAGCTCTACTGTGTAACATTTTCCTTGCCTTTTGTTGTCATTTTATGTTCATACAGAATTGCTTCTTACATCCTTCCATTACTTTAACAATGGAGGTACTGCACTAATGAACTGTCTAATATTTTCTTCACTTAGCAGTAATTCAATTTTTCTTCTCTTTGCTTCATCTCTTTACTTTTTTACTGTCTTTCATTGTGCTTTCTTATTGCATTCCTGTTTTATGCACATGCATACAGATGCACATACAAAAAGACAAAAAATAAAGAAAAAAAAAAAAGAAAAACAGCTGCTGTGTACAGCAGACCAAACTAAAAATAAAAGCAAACATAGACACTTGAAATTTGGCTTAGTGCATTATACCTTTAGATACTTCACAAGCTTACTTAAAGCCAACCCTCAATCCACCAAATGCTTACTGCCATCTTCAAAGAAACAACAGACAAGGATTAAATATAAGGAGTGGTCAATGATCTACCCTAAGAGATGAGGTAGATAGGTCCATAAATACAAATAAAAATAGATCTAAGAAGATCTCCTTTGTTACAAAGTACACTAATAACAACCATGTGATAAGAGATATCATCAAAAAAACATTGGCATCTATTGACAATGGACAAAGCTACTTCTGAGATATATAGAAATAATTATAATTTAAAAGAGCCGTTATGCAATGAAAAAATGACATGCAGTAAGACAGAATAAGAAAGTAGGGATATACCCGTGCAGGAATTGCAAGGTATGTGAGGTCATAATCAGAACACAGAAATTTATTCATCCAAGTATGAATTTTGAATTCAATCCTAGGTTTTATGCTGATTGTAACACCACCAATCTCATATATCTTGCCACGTGCAATATATGTACTTGTTTCTATGTCGGGAAGACCATCCAACATTTGAGGGAAAGAGTCAGTAGATACCTTTATGACATCAGGACCAAGAACCTGAAGAATGCATTGGCTAAGCATGTTTTAGAGTTTCCTGATTATAGCTTTTGTTTTAGAGTTTTACAATGTGTACATACAAATGTGAGGGGGGGTGATAATAATAATTTTTAGAGCAGTTGGAGCTAAGGTGGATACTTAGACTTCAAGCACATAGGTACCCAGGTATAAACAAATGTGTTAGTATTAAACCAGTCTTACAAAAACGTAGCCTTAAATATGCATGTTCAGTTAGATGAGCCAATTTACTACTAATTGACTGTGAACTGACTGTGTTGATTGGATATACTATGATTGCTTTATTCTATATAAGGCTATGTATTGCCTAGTATTTTATAAGATCTGATGAAGCATGGTTATACATGCAAACACGCTTATCCTCTGTCTTTATGTTAACATTTTAATAAAGTGGAGTTCATTGATGTGGCAGTCCTGCTGGTCCTTGTTACTTTGATTTTTGTTCTTCTGGCTTGGACTTTAGGTCACTTTGGTAACATTCCTTTCCATATGCATACAGGTGCACATAGAAAAAGACAAAAAAAAAAAAAAGAAGAAAAAAAGAAAAACAGCTGCTGTGTACAGCAGACCAAACCAAAAATAAAAGCAAACATACACACTTGAAATTTGGCTTAGTGCATTATACCTTTGTTACTGCTTTGCAACAACTGCAGATATTCATTGACTATTAGCTTTTGCCATTTTACCATGGTAGTTAATGTAAGTACACAACATTTTAAGACTTGTCAGAACTTCCCTGGAAAAGTGGGCCTCACCATTGAGATCCACTGATCTAGAATATATAAAATGTTGGTGACATTAACCCTATCCCTGGAACAGACATTAATCACATCTTCATTAATTGACTCACAAATGTAAACAACTCTATCACCCAAAAATACTAATCTAAATACAAATAGTACCTAAAAAGTAAAAATATAACATTGTAAAGTCCAATGGTAAAATAACAAATGGGACACTCTAGAGGCATTGATACCTTAAAGTAAACTGGTATATTAGATACTTCACAAGCTTACTTAAAGCCAAATCTCAATCCACCAAATGCTTACTGCCATCTTCAATGAAACAACAGACCAGGATTTAATATAAGGAGTGGAGCTATGCTAATAATAAAAAGGAACAAATAGGACAAAATATCAGCAAGTAGAAATACACTCCTTACTGATTAATAGCACAACTTTAAATAGGTAACAAAAACAAACCTTACATAGCTATAATATGCATATCCAGTGTAACAAACAAATGAATAAATTCTAAACCTATCACTAGAAAACAAATTAATTTTGATAGGAGATTTTGACTTAGATGTCTTAGTATCATAACTGACCCAAATACATTGATTTATGTCCCTAAATGGTCTCAATCAGCCAGTTGCTGCCCCAACTAGACCAGACACTAATTCAAATAAAATGCTTCACACCTTTAATACTATTATTCTTACAATTAATATTTCTGGAACTCCTTACCTATACCCTTCAGATCAATGCCCTCCACCATCCTTCAAATCTGTTCTGAAAAGATTTTCTAGCCAAAAGTTACAGCTGTTCTTGTTTAACACTAGGATATTTATATCCCTAAATGTGAACAAATACCTATTCATACTTTAAATCTCCTTACTCTCTCTTCTTCACTCACATCCTTACTTCTTTCAATTTGTCTCCCCTAGCTTTCTCTCTAAATATACTATGCATTTGCTTTTCTCTAACTTCATATTGCAATTCCTGTTTGCATTATAATGACTTACATTTAATCTCTCTATAAACTGAATACAAGTTCTCTAACTATTAAATCATTATCATAGAACTTGTATCTGTTCTTAACCAAAGTTTTCATATTATGTCTAATTTGGTATAATTATTTAAACTGCTGAGGTTGTTTGCATTATTGTTAAAAAATGTAAAATGATTGCTCTTAAAATGCTTTTCTCACTGGGCCTCTACTGAAAATGGACTCCTACCCAGTCAGGCTTTCCTAGTAATCAAATGTCAATAAATAAGTAAAATAAAAAATTCTCTAAACTAACATGTCCATCAAACTGCATTTATATCACATTATCGAAAGATGAAAATAGCGAACGCTATTTAATCAGCCCCAAAACATCTAAACATGAAAATATCGAACATTCAGAACAGCAATTTTTTTCCCATGGAAAAGATTTGCTGCTCCAAAACACATACACACAACACAAGCACATCAAACAAACAGCAACCACACACATACACTTAAATTCCTACATCTAATGCTACACTAAACTAAACATACACTACTATCGACCCACTTACCTTAACCCAAACCCTAACCCTAAGGTCCGTCACTATCACACACTCACCTAACCCGCTCCCTAACCGTAACTCATTTAAAATGCCCCTAACCCTAAAGTCTGTCACTGTCGCACACACGTCTAACCAGTGGCCTAACCCTAACTCACTTAACCCACCCCTAACCCTAATGTACAAACAATTGCACACTTACCTGAACTCAACCCGTAACTTTCCACCACAGCACTAAGAATAGTGAAATCACAGAAACGGCCAACCGAATTCTTTCCCGAGGAAAGAATTAGCTGTTCTGCAGCTTCACTATTCTTAGCATTCGCTGAATAGTGTTCAATATCAGAACATTAAAGCTTTAATACTTCGATGTTTAGATATAGACCCCATCAAACTTACTATCACAAAACATCAAAACTACATCACAGAATAATACAAACAAGAAGATTTTCTGGATCAAACAATTCTGAAGAATTTGCTGAACTACGGAAAATAGACTGGACTAGCCTTTACTAGGAAACTAATCCAAAATGAACTCCACAACAATTTAACACTGAATTGCAAGGAACTTTAAGCAAACACTTTTTAATAACTTAATAATTTTTAATAAGCCATCTTTCAAAAAAAACATGAAGCAAAATGGAGCTGTCTTTTGTTCAATATAAGCATATGATCACTTCACAAATAGATTTTGAGGCAAGTATGGGGAAAAATGGATGTCTATCAACCATTCTCCGTGTCATTACCAATTCACTACTGTAAGAAGAGAGTGTGAACTACAAATTAAGAAAACAAAATCCTCTTAGTGAAGGAATAAACTCAAAATCTTGTTCAAAGAACTCAAGTGGCAATATTGAGAAAATCTCACTGTTTGAAAAAGCTAAGTTATCTCATTTATTTCTTTATCTTTTTGCAAGACCTTTTCACAGATGGTATAACACATACATAAAAAATACTTGTGTAAGAGTCAATAACATTTACACTAAGAAATCTCTCTTTAATCTTATCTGCCATGTACTCCAAATAAATTATGTGCAAATGGAGCTTCCCAATAAAACAAGTTCAAGCCAGCACACCTGTCACCATGAAGGCATTCAGCATTAGAAAGCAATGTGAATAAAGCAAGTAGTTATTATGGTGCAGTTGGGTTTGTATTGTCTAGACTGTAACGGCAAGATAAAAAAGAAGACATTAGAAAGTGTCCCAGGTAAAAGTTACAGCTGAAAACTACAACTATCTGTTTGTAGCTATTCATAGAGGTGGCTAAGATTAAAGGTAATATTAAAGACTGACGTATCTGCTGCAAAAGTATATAATATCATCTGTTGCTATTAATGTTGTTATATGATTACAGAAAGAAAACCCATGCATTTATATGGCTATCCCCAAAACAAAACAAATGCATTAATGTAAGCTAGACAAAACATACAGAGATCAAGTACTACATGAAGGATAGTGTTTTACTGTGAGCAGAATTGGCCAACTAAATCACCCTTCCTGCAACCAGCTAGGGCATTTCTTCCTCTTCTGAGGCAGAAGAAATGCTCATGGGCAGGGTGAGAGACCTCTGGCCATTTCATTCCATTTCCTGTTCAGACAGTGTAATCAGCCTGCTTGTTCCCCTCAGAGGTAAGGGACAGATGTTGGAAATTGGGCTTGTCTTCTCATCATGTAGGCACTCCTTATTCCATTCCCATCAGTGATTTACATGGTCCACAGTTGCTGTTAACAGAAGATGCATATGTTCTCCACACATGCCACCCCTTCTGCTTAAGCAGCGCACCAATAAGCAGCATGGCATACTTCACTGATTTTTGTGATGATGCATGTTCATTCGAGTAAGAGTCACCAAGAATGGGTGTGTTGGCACAGGCTGCTTATTTCCACTCTCCCTTGGACCCTCCAGTCCCCATGCCACTTACTTAATATGTATAATTTATGTCATAGTCAGGGCTTCATCCCTCTGTGGCATGAGGCTTGCATAAAGAATCGTTTGAGCAAACTCAGAAAAGAAATGACAATTGTTTTATAAATACAATTAATCCAGTGAGAATATCCTGTTATTACTTTAATATGAAAGTGAGGGAACTGAAAAGTGGCAAAAAATGTATATTGTGAGATAAACAAGTAGATGTATCTACCTCCCAATTTGCAAACTTGATAAAAGGTAGTTAATGAAAATTTGTAATGCTAATTTGTTAGAGTTATAACATGAGTGACATGTTCTTACATATTGTCATCTTAGATCAGTGGTTCTCAACCTTTCTAGTGCCGTGACCCTTTGATAAAATTGTCCAAGTTGTGGTGACCCCTAAAAGTAAAATTATTTTTGTTGCTCATTCATCACTGTAATTTTGCTACTATTGTGAATTGAAATAGTAATATCTGATATGCAGGATGTATTTTCATTCTTACAAATTCAACATAATAAATATTGTGAAATGTTTATCTCTAATTAACATATAAGTTACAAATGAATAAAATGTTTATGACTTACTTTTATTTATTTTTTATTCATTGTGTATTGAACTGTATTCACCATATTATTGTATAATCATGTGAAAATGTGAAAACAAAAAATAATAACGGTAACAGTCTTAATTAGATAGTTTTAATATATAATAACAGTAAACTACATTGCTACAAAACTGTTGCGAAACCACGCATCAAAAAACTAAAGTGTCATTGCAAAGGCTGAGATTGCTTTTTTCTCACCAAATCAGAAATTCTCAGGGTAGTCTTTGCAAGAGCACAATGAGGATCATCTTCTGCAACAAGTCTACTTCTGTATTTAGATATGATAACCAACAAACTTGAAAAGATTATTTCGCAAAGATATGTTGTTGGAAATGGAAGAAGAAGGCACAACAGAATCTCTGACAGAACAGGATATGATTGCAAGGTTCCCTATCAGAAGCCTGAAACACTATAAGCCTGAAAATCAAAATCCTGAAAACTATAGACTGAAAGACCAAAATCCTGAAAGACCCTAACCCTAACCCTAAGGTCCGTCACTATTGCACACTAACCTGACCCGCGCCCTAACCCTAACTCACTTAAACCGTCCCTAACCCCAATATTTGTCACTATTGCATACATGCCTAACCTGCGCCCTAACCGTAACTCACTTAAACCGCCCCTAACCCTAACATAAAACCAACTGCACACTTACCTGAACCCAACGCATGACCCAACACCACAGGGATAACAATAGCAAAGCCACAATGACGTCAGTATGTCCATTTTGTGTTTTCAGGATTTTGAGTTTCAGGATTTTGGTCTTTCAGGATTTTGGCCTTTCAGTCTATAGTTTTCAGGATTTTGATTTTCAGGCTTGTAGTGTTTCAGGCTTCTGATAGGGAACCGATTTCAAACACTTGATCCAGAATTTATTAACTGACATTGAAGAGAAATCATTTTTTGCTGCATTGCTGGTAATGAGTTCAATGAATTCCTCTTGTGCATTCTCAGGAACATCTTCAACTTTGACTGTGAATGGACTTCTAGCAAGTGCAAATGGGGTGTCAGGTAAATTTGGAAAGTATGAAGACATTTAGTTTGCTAGCATTTGCAAGTATTATTTGATTAAAATTATCATTTTAATCCTTTTTTCAAGTTCAATGTCATTTTCCTCAAAGAAAGCAGATAAGTTGGGCAACATGTAAATTTTATTTTCATCCAATTTTTATTGCCAAAGTTGAAGTTTCATTTGGAATGATCAGATCTTTTCAGACAAATCAAAGCATGTTGCATTTGGTCCTTGAAGTGATAAATTAAACTTGTTAAAGATTGCAAAGATGTCAACCAAGTAAGCTAGTTTCTGCAGTTCATTTGCATCGCTGAAAAGTGCTTCAAACTGGGGTTTTGCTTTCTGATTAAAAAAACATTTTTAGTTCATCACGAAGATCAAAAACACGTTTTAAAACTTTTCCTCTTGACAACCATCTCACATCAGTGTGAAATAGCAAAACATTATTGGATGCATCCAGCTCATTACAAAGTTTCGAAAACAGTTGACTGTTTAAAGCACTTGCTTTTACAAAATTGATGGCACTTACGACACCTTTTATTACTTCTTGTAACTCTTGTGGTAGAGTCTTCATTGCTAACATTTGTCGATGAATCATACAGTGAGTTCCGATGGCTTTTGGTGACTCATTCAATACCAAACATTGAAATCCATACTGACATCCTAGCATAGCTAAAGCACCATCTGTGCAAACACCACAAACCTTTTCCCAAGAGATCCCATGCTTTTCCAGAAATGAATCAATTTTGTCAAATACATCACACGCAGTAGTTGTCATTTCAAGAGGTTTGCAAAAAAAAAACCTCAACTTTAAAGTCGCCATCATTAATATACCTCAGGTAAACCAGTAACTGAGAACATTTTGCAACATCTGTAGATTCATCAAGCTGGATGCTAAATATTCCAAGTGGTGCAGATTTCGTTTCCTGGATTACCTGATCAATATCAGCAGACATGTCATCTATTCTTCTGCTGACAGTGTCGTTAGATAAGGAAATTGCACTCAATTTCATAAACTCATCTCCAGTCATAACTCAAACAATGTCTTTGACTGCTGGCAACAGCAAATCCTCGGCAATGGTGTGAGGTTTTTTTAGCTCTGGCGATTCTGAGAGCCACCAAATATGAAGCTTCAATGGCTGCTAGGTTTTGCTGGCGGTACTTGCCACCAGTATCAAGTCTGCCTTTCTTGACGCCATCAGCTTTGTTTTTAAAATACTGGGTATCCTTTCTGGCAAAGCTCGTATGCTTGCTATCAAAATAACGTTTCAGTTTGTTGGGCTTCATAGATTCATCCAATAGAACCTCATTACAAATAACACATTGCGGTTTCTCAATTCCTGCTGCAACTATTGAAGTAAAACCATACTTTAAAAAAATCATTGCTATATTTTCTTTTCTTAACGTTCTTCTTTTCATACTCCATTATCATGGGCTCACTAATGAAAATATCATATTAGAATATTAGAATAGCTTCAATAGCACGGACTGTAAAACATTTGCATAAACAGGACTTGCATGTCCTGGCAACAGTGTTATGTAATGTAAAGAATACGCCATTTGATGTACCGTAATGTAAGCAAATAAAAATAGTAAAGTTACGAAAATAGTTTTAGGCGACCCCTGGCAAATCGTTTTTTGACCCCAGATGGGGACACGACCCACAGGTTGAGAATTGCTGTCTTAGATACAAGTGAAGAGTGTTAATTTGTGAATATATTATTTAGAAAAATTAAGTCCAGACTAGCCAGAAAACAACAGAACCAAACCACAGACCAGACGGCTCGAGCTTTGCAAAAAGATGACAAGTAAGTAGATGTAATTTAGCGCTTTCTTCCACTTTATTTTAAAACATGGACTTCATCAGAAAAACGGGAACTCTCCCATGTTCCCTTTTTTATACACATGACAGGAAATGATGTAAAATGACTCATACATAAAATTAATATCTTTGTTTTATGTGACAAAACATAATAAACGGATCATTCTAACTTCATTAAATTGTTTTATGACCATCGTTGAAACCATTTTATACTCTATCTATATCACAATATATTTGAAAAATGAATGGCAAAAAAATTAATTAAAATAAAAATAAAAATAAAAATAATAATGATAATAATGAAAATGACAATAAAAAAGAAAGAAAAATAAAATGTATAAATTCTCAAAATGCATTCTTGTTAATAATGGATCCATTATTGATATTTTATATATCAAATATCTATGTATCAAATGTCTATATACTAATTGTAAGCTTTTTCTAAATTTCTATATTTGAAAATACATGTGTATAATAACTTATTTATAAATAAACTTTAGATTATATATTACAAATATAAATACACTAGTAACTGATGTGTTAAAAATTCATAACTCAAATAGAGCGGACTAACCTTCATATAAACCTAATAGGTAGTGAAATTACTACTAACTTTACTATCTATATAATAAAAAACATTTAATATTAATGGTATCGTTTAGCCCTGGGGAAGAATCAGCCCCTAGTATTAACTGCCACAAAGTCTCCTTCTGTTCTAGTTTGTTATTAGTGTCACCATTCAACACTCCCTTGTCTATTTTATCTAGTACAAAAAATTCAAACTTCTTAAAATTGTTACACGTCAAGGCATGTCTTGCTAACGAATTATTGGTGTCCTTGTTTTTTATTGCCAGGACATGTTCATAAATGCGTCTTTTCAAAACTCTTATTGTTTTGCCAATATAATAGTTTCCACATGTGACACATGTGGCCAAATAGACCACATGGTCACTGTTACAATTGTAATATTCTTGTGCCCAGAGTGTTCTATTCAGATGTTTCAACGTCACAAAAGAAGTATTACTGATGTATCTACACTGCTTACAATTTTTACATGAAAAAGTTCCTTTTTTGTTACTTACTACTCTAGTCAATGTCTCTCTATTATGACTTTTGTATTCTAGCATCTTCTTCACATTTACCATATTTTTGTAAGTGAATGTTGGTGTTATACCCAAAACTGTCATAAGCTCTCTATTTCCTAAAATGATCCTCCAGTTTGTCTCTATAATACCCCTAATGTACAACATCTCGTTGGACAAAGGTAGTGGAAACTTTGTACTACAATCTTTTATTTCTAAATTTGATGTATTATGTACAGTGTTCCCTACCAAAAACTCATTCTTCTCAATGGACAAAATTGGTTTTGCCACCCCTTGTCTTAAATTGGCTACTTCTCTTTCCAATTTTTCAACAATTTCAGTTGGTATCCTCTCTCCAAAAATAATTTCCTTAATAATAATAACTCTGTGTGGTATATGTCATTGTCAGATGTTAATCTACTTAATCTTATCATTTGCCCTTTTATAACATTTCTCTTCATGTGCTCAGGGTGAAGACTTTCTTTATGCAGATACTGATTTGTAAAACATGGTTTCCTATATATTTTGCTTTGCAAAGTGTGATTCTCACAGTCAAAATATAGTGTCACATCTAGAAAATCTATTTCCTTCCCATATCCACTGATTTTAAATGTCAGGAAGCTTGTTGTTTTGTTTAAATCATTCACCATATTTTCAAATTCATTTCTTTCTCCTCCCCATACAAAAAACAAATCATCTATGTATCTAACATAAAGTAAAACTTTGTTATAACTATTATGGCATTTCAAATGTTCATTTTCCCAATTTGACATGACTATATTTGCAAATGCAGGAGCCACTCTGGCGCCCATCGCCACTCCGGAAATTTGTTTGTAATATTCTTTGTTGAAAACAAAGAAATTGTTATCTAAAATTATGTCCATAAGTGAACAAATTGTGTTAATCTTAGAACTACACATATTTGACTTTGTGGCTAGATACAGTCTCAAACCCTCCACCCCTTCTTCCTGATTGATTGAAGTGTAGAGACTCTTTACATCCAGCGTTGCAAAGTGCACTTGATTATAGGAAAACTCGCTTTTAGCTAGAATTTCTAATAGATGCCACGAGTCTCTTAAGAAATGTTTTGCTTTTTGTGCAACTGGATTTAAGATACTGTCTAACCAAATGGAGATGTTCTCCATTTTGGAGTTTTTCGCTGACACTATTGGTCTGAATGTTAAATCATCCATGCCATACTGTACCTTTGGTATTCCAAAGAAATTTCCTATATTTGGATGCTCAGTTAACATAAAATCATAGTCTTCTTTTTCCAATTCGTCTTGACAATACATGTCAAAAAGAGTAGTGTTTATCCTCCTATAACATTTCAAAATGTATTCAAGACTTACTCTACAATAATTATGCTCATCTTCTAATAGTGTATTTATGGCCTTGTTATAATCAGCTACATTCATGATTATTATTTTTCCCCCTTTATCCGCCTTCATAACCCTAATATCTTTAGATTTTGTCATATCTTCTAGGGCTTGATGTTCCCAAGGTGTCAAATTATCTTCTTTATCTATATTTGCCATACTTCTAAATTAATTCTCACAAACCTTTTGGAACACTTGAAGTGTGTTGATTAAAGGGGGATTATAAGTACTGAGTCTCCTAAATATATTTCCCCTATTAGAACAAGGCAAATTGACATCCTTCATAATGTATTTGAGATTTAATTTACGTAAAAAAATCCTAAATTCTACTAACAGTTTCCCTATTTCCACTCTGTTAGAGGGTATGTAGTTGAAACCCTTCTTTAACAAATTAATACAGGAAACAGAAAGATTAAAGTCACTTAAATTGATTATAGTCATGGAATAATCATTGTTCTCAGGGTTTGCTGTCACCACTTCTTCCTGTTCTTCCCTTTCTGTTTGCCCTTGTATTGGGTGGAGTTGTACCACCTGGTAGTCTTTTTGGCTTGACCGTGGTTCATTTGAAAAGGGACATTGCTGTTAGAAACTAGTACCTCTGCAAAACTAGTGTTAGATGTATTTCCCTTGTTGTTGTTACCACCATTAATGTTGTTCGTATTGTTTTCCACTGTTTGCTTTTCATTGCCACCTGAATTGGTGTTAACTGTGGAATTCGTTTTTGGACGGTTTTCTTCGCCGTTACTGACCCTACCCTTACTTGTTTCACCTCCGGTGGAACAATTAAATCTCTGATCACCTTCTTCTCTGTTAGTCTTTTCATAGTCATTAATGTCATTATGTTCAATATGCGTTTGAATTAGAACGGCTGGTAATCAGGTTGACTACGTTGCGTTTAGAGGTATCTTACCTGAACGAGTGTATTGCACGCAACATTGTACCTCAAGGTCTTAGGACTGCCAAATTCCCAAACTGTGTCGTACCAGGGGATGACTTGTGTAAGACATTAATAAATTTATATAATGAAGCTGGGATATCTATGATGCGAATTCTAGTGAACCACTATGAGAGAGAACTGCTTACACTCACAGAAGAGATAAAAACGCTAGATGAAAAAATCAAAGAGTTTCCATGTTTTTCCCAGTTTTTACCCCTATACAACAGTATAGAGGTTAAATCCAATAGACACAAGGCTACAATAATTATTAGAAAGCAGAACAAGATGAGAAGGGACATCTATGCCTATACTAACAACGAGGCATACATTAGTACGCATATTGAACATAATGACATTAATGACTATGAAAAGACTAACAGAGAAGAAGGTGATCAGAGATTTAATTGTTCCACCAGTGGTGAAACAAGTAAGGGTGGGGTCAGTAACGGTGAAGAAAACCGTCCAAAAACGAATTCCACAGTTAACACCAATTCAGGTGGCAATGAAAAGCAAACAGTGGAAAACAATACGAACAACATTAATGGTGGTAACAACAACAAGGGAAATACATATAACACTAGTTTTGCAGAGGTACTAGTTTCTAACAGCAATGTCCCTTTTCAAATGAACCACGGTCAAGCCAAAAAGACTACCAGGTGGTACAACTCCACCCAATACAAGGGCAAACAGAAAGGGAAGAACAGGAAGAAGTGGTGACAGCAAACCCTGAGAACAATGATTATTCCATGACTATAATCAATTTAAGTGACTTTAATCTTTCTGTTTCCTGTATTAATTTGTTAAAGAAGGGTTTCAACTACATACCCTCTAACAGAGTGGAAATAGGGAAACTGTTAGTAGAATTTAGGATTTTTTTATGTAAATTAAATCTCAAATACATTATGAAGGATGTCAATTTGCCTTGTTCTAATAGGGGAAATATATTTAGGAGACTCAGTACTTATAATCCCCCTTTAATCAACACACTTCAAGTGTTCCAAAAGGTTTGTGAGACTTAATTTAGAAGTATGGCAAATATAGATAAAGAAGATAATTTGACACCTTGGGAACATCAAGCCCTAGAAGATATGACAAAATCTAAAGATATTAGGGTTATGAAGGCGGATAAAGGGGGAAAAATAATAATCATGAATGTAGCTGATTATAACAAGGCCATAAATACACTATTAGAAGATGAGCATAATTATTGTAGAGTAAGTCTTGAATACATTTTGAAATGTTATAGGAGGATAAACACTACTCTTTTTGACATGTATTGTCAAGATGAATTGGAAAAAGAAGACTATGATTTTATGTTAACTGAGCATCCAAATATAGGAAATTTCTTTGGAATACCAAAGGTACAGTATGGCATGGATGATTTAACATTCAGACCAATAGTGTCAGCGAAAAACTCCAAAACGGAGAACATCTCCATTTGGTTAGACAGTATCTTAAATCCAGTTGCACAAAAAGCAAAACATTTCTTAAGAGACTCGTGGCATCTATTAGAAATTCTAGCTAAAAGCGAGTTTTCCTATAATCAAGTGCACTTTGCAACGCTGGATGTAAAGAGTCTCTACACTTCAATCAATCAGGAAGAAGGGGTGGAGGGTTTGAGACTGTATCTAGCCACAAAGTCAAATATGTGTAGTTCTAAGATTAACACAATTTGTTCACTTATGGACATAATTTTAGATAACAATTTCTTTGTTTTCAACAAAGAATATTACAAACAAATTTCGAGTGGCGATGGGCGCCAGAGTGGCTCCTGCATTTGCAAATATAGTCATGTCAAATTGGGAAAATGAACATTTGAAATGCCATAATAGTTATAACAAAGTTTTACTTTATGTTAGATACATAGATGATTTGTTTTTTGTATGGGGAGGAGAAAGAAATGAATTTGAAAATATGGTGAATGATTTAAACAAAACAACAAGCTTCCTGACATTTAAAATCAGTGGATATGGGAAGGAAATAGATTTTCTAGATGTGACACTATATTTTGACTGTGAGAATCACACTTTGCAAAGCAAAATATATAGGAAACCATGTTTTACAAATCAGTATCTGCATAAAGAAAGTCTACACCCTGAGCACATGAAGAGAAATGTTATAAAAGGGCAAATGATAAGATTAAGTAGATTAACATCTGACAATGACATATACCACACAGAGTTATTATTATTAAGGAAATTATTTTTGGAGAGAGGATACCAACTGAAATTGTTGAAAAAATTGGAAAGAGAAGTAGCCAATTTAAGACAAGGGGTGGCAAAACCAATTTTGTCCATTGAGAAGAATGAGTTTTTGGTAGGGAACACTGTACATAATACATCAAATTTAGAAATAAAAGATTGTAGTACAAAGTTTCCACTACCTTTGTCCAACGAGATGTTGTACATTAGGGGTATTATAGAGACAAACTGGAGGATCATTTTAGGAAATAGAGAGCTTATGACAGTTTTGGGTATAACACCAACATTCACTTACAAAAATATGGTGAATGTGAAGAAGATGCTAGAGTACAAAAGTCATAATAGAGAGACATTGACTAGAGCAGTAAGTAACAAAAAGGGAACTTTTTCATGCAAAGATTGTAAGCAGTGTAGATACATCAGTAATACTTCTTTTGTGACGTTGAAACATCTGAATAGAACACTCTGGGCACAAGAATATTACAATTGTAACAGTGACCATGTGGTCTATTTGGCCACATGTGCCACATGTGGAAACTATTATATTGGCAAAACAATAAGAGTTTTGAAAAGACGCATTTATGAACATGTCCTGGCAATAAAAAACAAGGACACCAATAATTCGTTAGCAAGACACGCCTTGACGTGTAACAATTTTAAGAAGTTTGAATTTTTTGTACTAGATAAAATAGACAAGGGAGTGTTGAATGGTGACACTAATAACAAACTAGAACAGAAGGAGACTTTGTGGCAGTTAATACTAGGGGCTGATTCTTCCCCAGGGCTAAACGATACCATTAATATTAAATGTTTTTTATTATATAGATAGTAAAGTTAGTAGTAATTTCACTACCTATTAGGTTTATATGAAGGTTAGTCAGCTCTTTTTGAGTTATGAATTTTTAACACATCAGTTACTAGTGTATTTATATTTGTAATATATAATCTAAAGTTTATTTATAAATAAGTTATTATACACATGTATTTTCAAATATAGAAATTTAGAAAAAGCTTACAATTAGTATATAGACATTTGATACATAGATATTTGATATATAAAATATCAATAATGGATCCATTATTAACAAGAATGCATTTTGAGAATTTGTACATTTTATTTTTCTTTCTTTTTTATTGTCATTTTCATTATTATCATTATTATTTTTATTTTTATTTTTATTTTAATTAATTTTTTTGCCATTCATTTTTCAAATATATTGTGATATAGATAGAGTATAAAATGGTTTCAACGATGGTCATAAAACAATTTAATGAAGTTAGAATGATCCGTTTATTATGTTTTGTCACATAAAACAAAGATATTAATTTTATGTATGAGTCATTTTACATCATTTCCTGTCATGTGTATAAAAACGGGAACATGGGAGAGTTCCCGTTTTTCTGATGAAGTCCATGTTTTAAAATAAAGTGGAAGAAATTACATCTACTTACTTGTCATCTTTTTGCAAAGCTCGAGCCGTCTGGTCTGTGGTTCAATATATTATTTAGCTTAATAATGAAGAGTAAATGTCAGTTTCTTCTTTACAAATAATCTTTTGCAAAATGACCAGGCATTGTCCTGGTGATTATGACCATTATATAAAATGCATATATGTGCAATTAATGTTGAACTGAACTATCAAAAATCATGTACCTAGCATAGGTGTTTACACTGGGTTTGGTTAATAAGCTGATTACTCTGTGGCTTTGTGGAAATTTAAAAATACAGGTGCTGATTCACTTCATTGTTATCTGGTGAAGTACTAGTTACTACTACAGAGGTTAGATTTTGGACATAGAATAATATTAAGATTCATATATAGGTTCTGTTGGATGACAGTTTTGAAAATGGAGGTGCATTGTGCTTAACTGTGTATATTTTTTGCCTGTTGAAAATCATCAACTACTAATCATGCAGCTACAATGAACTGTTCCAAAATGTGTTCCTTCTCTAGCTACTTCTTAGTTAATATTTGAATAGAATATAGAATAATATACTAATAGATACTTCATAATTAGTATCAGAGTAAAGTGTTCTGTCTTCTAAATTTTCCATCAGAATTATTTACTTGCCCCTTTTATTTTCTCTGTTTGCTTCTCATTTTATGGTGAGTTTCCCATGGTTATTGGCTGTTATGGATACTAATCCCATTAATGCATATAATTCTAGCATCTGTACCTATCATTATTATTTATTTGCATTTGTTGACAGGGAAAAACTGCCCGGTCATATTGTCACTTTTCAGTTGTGGCCCAAGGAGAAAAGCTCCACACTATACAGATTTGAATAAACAGTGAATGAAAGGCATTTAAACATTAGATTTTAACATACAAATCCAGAAATTAACATCAATAAAAAAAGAACGTGCACACACAAAAAAAAAAATATTTACAATAGTGTCTAAATCAAATCCAAAGGTACTTCTAATTTTTCTTTATTAAAGAGTAACATATATAAAGATGAAACAATCTTAAACTAGTGCTTTATCAATAAAATACTAAGTTTTAATGAACAATTATAACTAGATATTATCTTATTCATCTTAATCCTAATAGTGGCCAATTATTATTGATAAACAACATTGACAATGTTTATATATTCCAAGAGTGAAGAAGTAACATAATGTTTCTTACTTTTAGGAAAAGTTTTTCAGGCTATAGTTAGGAGACTCCAAATAAAATAATATTGTATTCTAGGTGCACTTCCAGGGAATGGTGCATTAAGCAATGCCTGTAATTTGGAAAGATTAAAATGATATGACCATAAGCCAAATATGTTAGTTTCTTCCAAAGAGGGTGCAACACATTACATTCAAAAACTACATGTTGTCAATCAGGTTTTAAATTAAACTTGCATCTCCAACATCTAATATTTTTTATACATAATTTAAATTTTATGAGGGGTAAAAAAAACTTCATGTGTAAAATTTGAGGAAAATAATCTGCAATATATGGAAGAAGTGGTTTTCCCTGTTGATAAGAATATTAACTTTCAGCATTTTCTGATAAATCTGTATGGTTAACTAATATAGCATATTCCCAGTATAACTGCTTTTAAAATAAGATTTAGCACTTCTTAGCATTTTATATATTTTGGATAAATAACATTTACTTGCTTTATTACTTAACTCAAGAATATTTATTAATTCAATTGTATCAGCCATTAATTCAACTTTAGAGATCATATATTGCCTATTAATTTGAATCACAATCCAGTTGTTCATATAAATGTCTTACTTACCCATTAAATAGTTAGAAGAATTAAAATAGTTCTATTTAACATTGATACCCAACAAATCAACTATGCTCCTTTAATACTGACATATTAGAGAAATGAAAAGAATCAGTACAATCTTCTTTAAAGACTATGAGCAATAATGTAAAGAAGAAAGATTTGATATCAGAATTTCTAAAAATAAAACTTGTAAAAGTATTTAGAATGTTATTAGTATAAATTGAGTCAGTGGGTTTATTGATCTATTTCTCAAAATATCTCTTTAATAATCATTTAAAATTATTTCTTGCTATTGACTATGTTGTGTAGTTATATCATTATTATTATTCATCCATATGATTTCATGAAGCTTTTTCAATCTCAATGAATAGTTTGAAGTTAACCATAAACCTACAGTTTTAATGATCAATGGCAAAGCATATATTTCAGTATCTGGAAATCCTACTCCACATTTATCCAGTCTTTTATATGTCCAATAACTAGTCTAGTTTTGCCTGGGTACCAGAAAAACTTCAAAACCATACTATTAAACTGCTTAATTAGGTCCTTAGAAGGAAGGAGGGATGTTGTCTGAATAATATATAATATCTGGTAAAATTATCATTCTAATGAGAGACAGTCTATTCTCCATAGGAAATAATCTTATTTCATTTATGTATTAGTAATCTGATGCAGTCACAAGTGTTGCTATAACTAATTGATACTATTTCTTTTAATTATTTAAAATAATTCCTAAATATTTTGTCTATTTATCTAATTTTACTTAATGTCACATTTAATGTTTTACGAATTAGAATAATATTTGCCTTGTCATTATTAAAACTAAGCTATGAAATAAATTCAAAATATTTTAATGAATTCATTAAAGGAATTAGGTATTGATCAATATTTCTGATTGTTAATAGTATCACATAAGTGAAAAGCTACATTTTAGAAGTATAATGATAATTTGGGAATTAAAGGGAAAAACTTCTCCGAAACCACTGAAAAGCCAGTAAAAACCACTGTCCAATGGAAAATATACGAACTACGTGTTTTATTTTGTTAAAGACTGAAGTGCGAATTATTACATACACTTTTTGTCGGAGCTCCTGCTCCAACTTCATCAGACAAACACTAACCAACCATTACAATCTCATATATATATATGCAATAAATCAATTATACAAAGCAATTATCTTATTAATTCTAAAACTTTAAAGTGACAGTGTGCTTTATGGAGAAGACACATTAAAAATTGTTTTAAAACCACTTTCCAACTTTTAGTTCATCAAATGTTAACATTTGTATACTTAATATGTATAAATTACAGTTTCAAATCCTATTAAAATTCAAATAGTTACTTTGTATGAACTAACTTAATGACAACCTTACAGCTGAGGTTAAAAAGATACCCTTTAACTTCCTTTAAAATACCATTCACTAAATGAATAGACGATGGTTTATTGGTAACACCGTATTCATTTTTTATATATAAAAATTTTTTGTATAAATATTTTTATAATCTATATCTGAGTATTTGAAGTTTTATATTTGAATAATTATTATTTAATATTCAATATTCAATATTTAATATTCAACAATAACAAGTGGAGAATATCCTTAAAACGTGGAATTCAGAACCCTAGTTTAAAGTGTAAAAATATATAATGTAAAAATATAACAAATATATATAATATAAAAATTGTTTGTAAAAAATGCATCAATAATTATATTAAAAAATCAACATAACCTTCCAACTATATACAGGTATGTATATATATGTATTTAAACATATATGCCCAACTTGAATGCATAAAATTATATACAGTCTAATAAATTAAGTATGTTTGAATTTTATGTATATTTTTAATCAATCTTAAAATTTATTTTAACATTTTATATATATTTTATATTTTATAAAACTCTATGTGTGTGTTTATTAAATAAAACTCTATGTGTGTGTTTATTAAATATTAAATATTAAATGTTATCTCTCAAGGTTTTTCAACCGTAAGATACATTTAAGGGAACACATTTCGTTAATACCAGGTGTTCTACACGCGTTTGTCCTGAGCTGCCATATGAGCTCCTTTCTTTCCAATTTCAGTGCTTCATGTCCCCCTCTTCCATCAGATACCAACTGGTCTATCACTCTGAACTTAAAACTATGCCCTGGAAAATCAAAAGCGTGTTTAGCCAAAGCATTTTCCAATTTCTTCCCATTTATACTGTGAATATGTTCTTTTATCCTATCACATAGCTTTCTGTCGGTCTTTCCAATGTAAAATGCTAAACAATGAGTGCATTTAGCTACATAAACCACTTGTCTACTATAACAGTTGTATTTTAACTCTGATCTATATGACTTATCATTTATAATGTATATATTCCCTTCATCTATATATTTACAACATCCACACATAAAGCACTTATGCATCCCTGCGCGAGAAGTAAAAGGGTTTCTTTTCTTCTGCAAAATTTCTTTAAGGTTGTAACCCCGTCTGAAAATTATATTAGGCTTCTCCGGGAGAATTCCCCTGAAAAAACTATCATACATTAGATAGTCCCAGTTCTTCTTCACTATATTCGATATATAATAAGAGTCCAGACTGTATGTACAAATAAACTTACAGTCATGGGTGATATCCGGCCTATCCCTTATAACCGACATTTCAGGATGAGTTCCTTGAATGTTGTTTAAAATTGGAACATAGTCACCCCTTACTTTCTTTATTCTAACTTCTGTTAAGATTTCCAAAAGGAAATCCAAAGGATAACCTCTTTGTGTAAAAAATCCTAGTATAGTATCACATTCTTCATCAAATTCCTTTTCTATAGTGGTCATCCTCGCCAACCTCACCAGTTGCCCCTTTACCACAGATTTCTTTTGGTATTTTGGGTGGCTACTGGTGTAATGAAGGTACATATTAGAGTACGTCTCCTTTCTATAAATTTTAGATACATATGGTTTCAATGCATAGTCTTTCCTCAAGGAGACATCCAAGTACTCTATTCTATTTTTATAGAAATGCCAAGTGAAACTCAGGAAATTTGTTGATCTATTAAACCATGTTAAACAATCACCCAATTGATCTTCAGTTCCTTGGAATAAGATAAAAATATCATCCAAGAATCTTGTATAATATAACATGTTCCCTTTAAACTCATTATTACTTAGGGCGAAAGACCTCTCCCAGAACGCCATTACCAAGTTCGCAATAGCTGCCCCACAGGGTGAACCCATGGCCACCCCAATCTTTTGGTGATAAATGTCATTGTTGAATTTCAAGTAATTGTACGAAAGGACCATGTCTATCAATTCCTCCACCAATTTAATTTCATTAACTGGTACTTTTAACAAATACAACATATTAGACACCCATTCAATTCCTACATAATGCGGGATACTATAATACAAATCTTTCACATCCACTGTTACAAAGTAAGATTCTGGAGAAAATGATAACCCATTAATTGATTTCAAAAAGGACCATGAGTCCTTAGATATTTGATTTTCCATTGAAACATATTTCTACAATATATTATCAAATAACTTTGCACAAGTGTATGTGATACTATTCCTCCCATCGACTAGAGGTCTCATCGGTGGGTTACTCAAATTTTTATGAATTTCTGGTATCCAGAAAAGACATGGTGTCCTAGGAGCTGGTTGTTGCAAGTATATATATACATTTTTATTAATTCTAGCTTCAATGTAAAGCTCTTCAATGAATGCTTTTACCTTCATGTGTGCTACATTCATTTCACTAACTGAAGCCTTAATATAGGTTTCACTTTCCAGTATAGTATACATTCTAGAATTATAATCATCAAGAGACATTATAACCAGGCTACCGCCCTTATCCAGTTTCATGATCCGAATGGGTGCCCGACTCAAAAAAATCTAACAGGTCTCTTTCTTCTTTACTTATATTATACGTGTAATTTACTCTACAAGGATTGGACTTCGCTAAATTCCTAAGGTCTAATTCTGTAGCATTTTCAAATAATGTTAAAAGGGGGTGCAAAGGAGGATTATACACACTAGATACATACAGGTCTGATTTTTCATATACACTTTTGCTCATAAGTGCCATTAAATTCAACTTCCTAGAAAACAATTTCACATCTATTAGTGTGTTTGCTAAATCAAACGGACGCGATGGAACAAAGGTGTACCCTTTTGATAATAAATCTACCATCTCCAAGCAGATATTAATGTCAGAATAATTAAATATTTTGAAATCTCGGCTAGCATTATACAAGATTTCACAAGTCAGAGGTTCAGTCAAATCAGGGTCAGTCATTGTTACCATTTCTTTCTCTTGTTCCTCTGTACTCTGTTGTTCCATTTCACTTGCTGAAATGATCCCTTGTGAAAATTTTGGTGATGCTGGTTTTGATTTTGTTCAACACTGGCCCCCCCTGAATTGTTTGTGAAGGTGCTATTTTTGTTGTTACTATTGGCTTGAATAAGCCGCTCACTACGCCTCAAGCCGTTTTGGTCATTTTGTTCACTTACACCATGATTGTTGTTATTACTAACACTATGTACTTTTTGGGCTTGTTGGTTCCCATTAACTGACATGCCAGTTCTATTAACATTAAAATCTCCAGAAGCAGAAACAATTCCTTGCATTTTAGGGGGCTTAGGATAAGCATTACCCTCTTTATAGTCTCTAACATCACGAGCAATTTTCTTTACTTTTGTACTATTAATTTTCCCAATATGCTCGTCGATACTAGTGAAGCATCTATCGTAATCAAAATGATATCTTGGAAATTGATATCGTTTTTGATAGTCATGTCAAGTTCCTCAATTTCTAAAAGCAACGTGTCCACCAACAATTGGTAGTGAACACAAAACAACTCAAGCAACTCTAAACCATGTCTATCAAACATTCTTATCAGTGCATCATGAAACGGAGATCCTTCTTTTAACCCTGTAGGGAACTGCCACTGCCTTAAGCCCTTTGGAACTATCTTCAAATTCAGGCTATCTCAAGCTGCAATTTGCGTACATTGAACAGTTTTTCATCAAACTCATTTAGTTTAATAGTGAGGTCAACGCTTACCTCCTGTTCTGGGGCATTAACCATATCCAATGAACCATTATTAAAAGCAAAAGGTCTATTAATCCACGTATTAAGATTCTCCACTGGCGTTAATGCTGTCGTTGGTGTTACCATTCGGTTCTGACAACCATTCATTCTTTCCAAAGCCTCTTTATTAGCTACAGCCTGGTTAGACCCGACATGAGAACGCTCTGACATGGGGGCTTCCGATCCTTCCGTTCTCCTAATCTCAGTATTAACTGCTTCCTCCTCAGGACAAAAGTAGGTTGTCCCACACGTACCAAAGTTCCTATTTGTGCTGTTAGCATACTGTGAACCAGTCCGTTGGTTAGTCACCACCTCTAATTTCTGGGATAGTGAGTCAACTTTCTGCGTTAACAGTCCTATTAGGATCGTTAAATTTCCGTCACCACATGAGTGTTCGGATACTGAAGTCGGACTATTCGGCAATACTGGCTCCATTAAAACACGAAAAACAAACTGGTAAAAGGAAAAAACTTCTCTGAAACCACTGAAAAGCCAGTAAAAACCACTGTCCAATGGAAAATATATGAACTACGTGTTTTATTTTGTTAAAGACTGAAGTGCGAATTATCACATACACTTTTCGTCGGAGCTCCTGCCCCAACTTCATCAGACAAACACTAACCAACCATTACAATCTCATATATATATGCAATAAATCAATTATACAAAGCAATTATCTTATTAATTCTAAAACTTTAAAGTGACAGTGTGCTTTATGGAGAAGACACATTAAAAATTGTTTTAAAACCACTTTCCAACTTTTAGTTCATCAAATGCTAACATTTGTATACTTAATATGTATAAATTACAGTTTCAAATCCTATTAAAATTCAAATAGTTACTTCGTATGAACTAACTTAATGACAACCTTACAGCTGAGGTTAAAAAGATACCCTTTAATTTCCTTTAAAATACCATTCACTAAATGAATAGACGATGGTTTATTGGTAACACCGTATTCATTTTTTATATATAAACATTTTTTATATAAAAATTTTAATAATCTATATTTGAGTATTTGAAGTTTTATATTTGAATAATTATTATTTAATATTCAATATTCAATATTTAATATTCAACAATAACAAGTGGAGAATATCCTTAAAACGTGGAATTCAGAACCCTAGTTTAAAGTGTAAAAATATATAATGTAAAAATATAACAAATATATATAATAAATATATTATATATATTTATATTATTATTATATATTATATATATATATATATATATATATATATATATATATAATATATATTATAATAAATATAGATATATATATAATAATATATTATAATAAATATAGATTATAAAATTTTTATACAAAAAATTTTTATATATAAAAAATGAATACGGTGTTACCAATAAACCATCGTCTATTCATTTAGTGAATGGTATTTTAAAGGAAATTAAAGGGTATCTTTTTAACCTCAGCTGTAAGGTTGTCATTAAGTTAGTTCATACGAAGTAACTATTTGAATTTTAATAGGATTTGAAACTGTAATTTATACATATTAAGTATACAAATGTTAGTATTTGATGAACTAAAAGTTGGAAAGTGGTTTTAAAACAATTTTTAATGTGTCTTCTCCATAAAGCACACTGTCACTTTAAAGTTTTAGAATTAATAAAGATAAGTGCTTTGTATAATTGATTTATTGCATATATATATATATGAGATTGTAATGGTTGGTTAGAGTTTGATGAAGGTGGGTCAGGAGTTCCGACGAAAAGTGTATGTGATAATTCGCACTTCAGTCTTTAACAAAATAAAACATGTAGTTCGTATATTTTCCATTGGACAGTGTTTTTTACTGGCTTTTCAGTGGTTTCAGAGAAGTTTTTTCCTTTTACCAGTTTGTTTTTCATGTTTCAATGGAGCCAGTATTGCCGAATAGTCCGACTTCAGTATCCGAACACTCAAGTGGTGACGGAAATTTAGCGATCCTAATAGGACTGTTAACGTGGAAAGTTGACTCACTATCCCAGAAATTAGAGGTGGTGACTAACCAACGGACTGGTTCACAGTATGCTAACAGTATGAATAGGAACTTTAGTACGTGTGGGACAACCTACTTTTGTCCAGAGGAGGAAGCAGTTATTACTGAGATTAGGAGAACGGAAGGATCGGAAGCCCCCGTGTCAGAGCATTCTCATGTCGGGTCTGACCAGGCTGTAGCTAATAAAGAGGCTTCGGAAAGAATGAACGGTTGTCAGAACCGAATGGTAACACCAACGACAGCATTAACGCCATTGGAGAGTCTTAATACGTGGATTAATAGACCTTTTGCTTTTAATAATGGTTCATTGGATATGGTTAATGCCCCAGAACAGGAGGTAAGCATTGACCTCACTATTAAACTAAATGAGTTTGATGAAAAACTGTTCAAAGTACGCAAATTGCAGCTTGAGATAGCGTACTATCGTGAGTGCCTGAATTTGAAGATAGTTCCAAAGGGCTTAAGGCAGTGGCAGTTCCCTACAGGGTTAAAAGAAGGATCTCCGTTTCATGATGCACTGATAAAAATGTTTGATAGACATGGTTTAGAGTTGCTTGAGTTGTTTTGTGTTCACTACCAATTGTTGGTGGACACGTTGCTTTTAGAAATTGAGGAACTTGACATGACTATCAAAAACAATATCAATTTTCCAAGATATCGTTTTGATTACGATAGATGCTTCACTAGTATTGACGAGCATATTGGGAAAATTAATAGTACAAAAGTAAAGAAAATTGCTCATGATGTTAGAGACTATAAAGAGGGTAATGCTTATCCTAAGCCCCCTAAAATGCAAGGAATTGTTTCTGCTTCTGGAGATTTTAATTTTAATAGAACTGACATGTCAGTTAATGGGAACCAACAAGCCCAAAAAGTACATAGTGTTAGTAATAACAACAATCATGGTGTAAGTGAACAAAATGACCAAAACGGCTTGAGGCGTAGTGAGCGGCTTATTCAAGCCAATAGTAACAACAAAAATAACACCTTCACAAACAATTCAGGGGGGGCCAGTGTTGAACAAAATCAAAACCAGCATCACCAAAATTTTCACAAAGGATCATTTCAGCAAGTGAAACGGAACAACAGAGTACAGAGGAACAAGAGAAAGAAATGATAACAATGACTGACCCTGATTTGACTGAACCTCTGACTTGTGAAATCTTGTATAATGCTAGCCGAGATTTCAAAATATTTAATTATTCTGACATTAATATCTGCTTGGAGATGGTAGATTTATTATCAAAAGGGTACACCTTTGTTCCATTGCATCCGTTTGATTTAGCAAACACACTAATAGATGTGAAATTGTTTTCTAGGAAGTTGAATTTAATGGCATTTATGGGCAAAAGTGTATATGAAAAAACAGACCTGTATGTATCTAGTGTGTATAATCCTCCTTTGCACCCCCTTTTAACATTATTTGAAAATGCTACAGAATTAGACCTTAGGAATTTAGCGAAGTACAATCCTTGTAGAGTAAATTACAAGTATAATATAAGTAAAGAAGAAAGAGACCTGTTAGATTTTTTGAGTCGGGCACCCATTCGGATCATGAAACCGGATAAGGGCGGTGGCCTGGTTATAATGTCTATTGATGATTATAATTCTAGAATGTATACTATACTGGAAAGTGAAACTTATGTTAAGGCTTCAGTTAGTGAAATGAATGTTGCACACATGAAGGTAAAAGTATTCATTGAAGAGCTTTACATTGAAGCTAGAATTGATAAAAATGTATATATATACTTGCAACAACCAGCTCCTAGGACACCATGTCTTTTTGGGATACCAAAAATTCATAAAAATTTGAGTAACCCACCGATGAGACCTCTAGTCGATGGGAGGAATAGTATCACATACACTTGTGCAAAGTTATTGGATAATATATTGCAGAAATATGTTTCAATGGAAAATCAAATATCTAAGGACTCGTGGTCCTTTTTGAAATCAATTAATGGGTTATCATTTTCTCCAGAATCTTACTTTGTAACACTGGATGTGAAACATTTGTATTCTAGTATCCCGCATTATGTAGGAATTGAATGGGTGTCTAATATGTTGCATTTGTTAAAAGCACCAGTTAATGAAATTAAATTGGTGGAGGAATTGATAGACATGGTCCTTTCGTACAATTACTTGAAATTCAACAATGACATTTATCACCAAAAGATCAGGGTGGCCAGGGGTTCACCCTGTGGGGCAGCTATTGCAAACTTGGTAATGGCATTGTGGGAGAGGTCTTTCGCCCTAAGTAATAATGAGTTTAAAGGGAACATGTTATATTATACAAGATTCTTGGATGATATTTTTATCTTATTCCAAGGAACTGAAGATCAATTGGGTGATTGTTTAACATGGTTTAATAGATCAACAAATTTCCTGAGTTTCACTTGGCATTTCGATAAAAATAGAATAGAGTACTTGGACTCCTTGAGGAAAGACTATGCATTGAAGGCATATGTATCTAAAATTTATAGAAAGGAGACGTACTCTAATATGTACCTTCATTACACCAGTAGCCACCCAAAATACCAAAAGAAATCTGTGGTAAAGGGGCAACTGGTGAGGGCAGGGAGGATGACCACAATAGAAAAGGAATTTGATGAAGAATGTGATACTATACTAGGATTTTTTACACAGAGGTTATCCTTTGGATTTCCTTTTGGAAATCTTAACAGAAGTTAGAATAAAGAAAGTAAGGGGTGACTATGTTCCAATTTTAAGCAGCATTCAAGGAACTCATCCTGAAATGTCGGTTATAAGGGATAGGCCGGATATCACCCATGACTGTAAGTTTATTTGTACATACAGTCTGGACTCTTATTATATATCGAATATAGTGAAGAAGAACTGGGACTATCTAATGTATGATAGTTTTTTCAGGGGAATTCTCCCGGAGAAGCCTAATATAATTTTCAGACGGGGTTACAACCTTAAAGAAATTTTGCAGAAGAAAAGAAACCCTTTTACTTCTCGTGCAGGGATGCATAAGTGCTTTATGTGTGGATGTTGTAAATATATAGATGAAGGGAATATATTCACTATAAATGATAAGTCATATAGATCAGAGTTAAAATACAACTGTTATAGTAGACAAGTGGTTTATGTAGCTAAATGCACTCATTGTTTAGCATTTTACATTGGAAAGACCGACAGAAAGATATGTGATAGGATAAAAGAACATATTTACAGTATAAATGGGAAGAAATTGGAAAATGCTTTGGCTAAACACGCTTTTGATTTTCCAGGGCATAGTTTTAAGTTCAGAGTGATAGACCAGTTGGTATCTGACGGAAGAGGGGGACATGAAGCACTGAAATTGGAAAGAAAGGAGCTCATATGGCAGCTCAGAACAAATGCATATAGAACACCTGGTATTAACGAAATGTGTTCCCTTAAATGTATCTTACGGTTGAAAAACCTTGAGAGATAACATTTAACATTTAATATTTAATAAACACACACATAGAGTTTTATTTAATAAACACACACATAGAGTTTTATAAAATATAAAATATATATAAAATGTTAAAATAAATTTTAAGATTAATTAAAAATATACATAAAATTCAAACATACTTAATTTATTAGACTGTATATAATTTTATGCATTCAAGTTGGGCATATATGTTTAAATACATATATATATATATACATACTTGTATATAGTTGGAAGGTTATGTTGATTTTTCAATATAATTATTGATGCATTTTTTACAAACAATTTTTATATTATATATATTTGTTATATTTTTACATTATATATTTTTACACTTTAAACTAGGGTTCTGAATTCCACGTTTTAAGGATATCCTCCACTTGTTATTGTTGAATATTAAATATTGAATATTGAATATTAAATAATAATTATTCAAATATAAAACTTCAAATTCTCAAATATAGATTATAAAAATTTTTATACAAAAAATTTTTATATATAAAAAATGAATACGGTGTTACCAATAAACCATCGTCTATTCATTTAGTGAATGGTATTTTAAAGGAAATTAAAGGGTATCTTTTTAACCTCAGCTGTAAGGTTGTCATTAAGTTAGTTCATACAAAGTAACTATTTGAATTTTAATAGGATTTGAAACTGTAATTTATACATATTAAGTATACAAATGTTAGCATTTGATGAACTAAAAGTTGGAAAGTGGTTTTAAAACAATTTTTAATGTGTCTTCTCCATAAAGCACACTGTCACTTTAAAGTTTTAGAATTAATAAGATAATTGCTTTGTATAATTGATTTATTGCACATTTATATGAGATTGTAATGGTTGGTTAGTGTTTGTCTGATGAAGTTGGGGCAGGAGCTCCGACGAAAAGTGTATGTGATAATTCGCACTTCAGTCTTTAACAAAATAAAACACGTAGTTCGTATATTTTCTGTTGGACAGTGGTTTTTACTGGCTTTTCAGTATAATGATAATTTGTTTTACAGCAAATAATGTCTGCTTTTTATCTTATATAATTATCAAAAGGTTCAAACCCTAAAGTAAATAGTAAGGAGAAAGGACAACCTTGTTTAGTACATCTACAAATCTTAATTGATTGAGAAATAAATGAACCTAGTTTAATCCATGCACAAGAATTCTTATAAAGGTGATTAATGAGTTGAAGAACATTATAAGAAAAGTTAGACATTTTTACCACAGAAGATAATAAAACCAATTGGTGGAGTTAAATGCTTTGTTTAAATCTAAACTAATTATTGAAAGTTCCTTTTTTGAAATGTTAGCAAAATCAATTAGTGTTAATATCCTTTTCGCAGTATTTTGAGTTTGATTGTTTAATATAAAACCAGTCTGATCTTCAAAAATTAATAAGGGAATAATATGCTTAATTATGTTAGTATAAATAGACATGAAAATTATTGTATAATCAATGTTTAGAAGAGATATTGGTCTGTAGAATGAATGTAAGGAAGAATCTTTCTCTTCTTTTAAAATAAGAGAAAAAGAGGATATTTCCATTAATGAGGATTATTGGACATATTTTAACTTCTGTAAAAATGTGAAATAAAATAACCAATGTCTGATGGGGTAACATTGTATATAATTCTGGAATAATTCCATCATTACCCGGAACTTTGTTATCTTGTATTTTTTTAATTTGATCCTTTATTTCCATTAATAAAAATAGGTGTATCTATTTTTTTTATTTACTCTTGTGATCATTTCATATTTATATTATTTTTTAAAAGTTTTAATATATTCATTCTGTTCCATAATGTCAACAGAATTAAAAGGTTTTTGTAATAGTTTTTAAAACATTCCTGTCATCTATATCTATAGCTTTATTATTACTTTATATGATATATTTTTTAATATATTTAATTCTTATAATTTTCTTTATTCCAATAGCCAATCTGTGCAAACTTTTGGGATTCAGAGAGTAGGATTGCAGTTTATTTTTTTCTACATGACTTGAAACTTTATGTTGTAAAGTATCAAGGTATTCTGTGTTTATCTTTCTAAATTCAAATAAAATATTTATACTGCCTTTTTATATTAGGTTTTAAACTATCTATCTGAGTTTGTGACTCCATTAAATTCTTGCCTCATTGTTTCCTTTTCTGAAACACCAGCTGGTTATCTTACTATATAAATTTTTTTAAAAAATCTGAAGGAATCATATCTGAGACCACCCCATTATTATTAATTTCTAAAAATGTTGAATTTCTTTAAGAAACCATTATTTTAACTCTTTAAGTTTTCTTATATAAACAGGCATTCTATTGCAAGTAGATAAATTCATTGATTTAATTACAATTTCATATGTAATAGAATTATGATCTGATAGACAAGATGAAACTACTTTCATTTTTTTCTAATCTGGAGACTAAATCATTTGAAATATGTACTCTGTCAATTCTGGATTAATTCTCAAATCTGAATGAATAACATGCATAAACTAAAGAATCAAAGCCAGTAAACTCATTAATAGTTATTATATTAATTACTTCTTTTAAGTTTGACAAGGCTTTAGCAGTGGAACAGATTCTTGGTCTTAAATGATTGAAATCACTTGCCATTATAAGATTGCTTTTCATGTTTGATGTTATTGAGTCTGAATAATTTTTAGAAATTTTTCTACCAATTCCTGGAATCTAATATATGTATTAACTAAGATATATAATCATTCCTGTAATTCAAATTAATACCATATATAACACACCTTTACTATCATTATAAGTATAAATAAATTAAGCATCACTGCTGACTTTCTTCAGAAAATTCTTATAAAGGTGATTAATGAGTTGAAGAACATTATAAGTTTTTTATTTATAAAACTAGAAATAAACTCATCTGTGCAATCTTTGGAGTTTAATCTATCAACATCTCATTGAATTAAATGAGCTACCTGTAAGAAAACAACTTGAGCTTTAAATAAATGAGGGTGTTTAAATAAACTACTTCTCTTACAGTGACTACTAAGTCTATTAACATTTAACAAGAAACACTTTAACTGTAACATACTATGAATAAATCTGTAAAATAAATTAGTTTAATATAAAATTTGGATTAAATGGTGTAAAGTAAATTAGCATGCACAAAGAAACAATTAAATTTAGTCATTGTAAAAAAATACGTCTATGTTTGGCATAGACACAAAGCTTAAAACATAAACAAAAATAATTTTAATTGCACTATTAACTAACAAAACCTTGTCATGGAAGTACCACAGAAGCCCTCAAGACTCATGTTATACTATAGATATATATTAAAAAGGCCATTCATACTTAATATTTACTGTCTTAACATAGAAATAACTGTTACAAGAACTAAGTTACTAATATATATATATATATATATATATATATATATATATATATATATATATATATATATATATATATATATATATTTATAAATCCTGACAAGAATATATCCTACTCTCCACAAGGAAATTACAATATGTATATCAGCCTCCCCTCCCTTTCCTCATTCCTCCTTCTCCATTTTCTCTGCTCTCTTTTTCTCTGAACTTCTTCTTTTCCTGTACCTCTCTTACCCTAGTCCCCTCTCATGTCAACAATAACACTATCATAAGTAATTATAAAATGAAAATTTGATAAATGAAACAGATGACTGAATTATATATGCTGAATATTTTTCATTTCGCTTGGACCACAGCAACAAACCAAATCTTATAGAATAAAATAGAAATAAAAATAATATATTTCTTGTAATAAATGTTTAAACCTATCAGAAATGATAATTGTTAGAAATGGTATATTTAAAGAATTTTCTTTTTAGCTTTTGTCTGTATACTGCAAACCCCATGCAATGTGAAGTCAACTAGTAGAAAAGTTGTGTTAAGCCAGTACTGAATGAAGCTTTTTATAGCTACAGTAAATTCCCTCAGCATTGACTGACTCTCATTTTTATGTCTTATGATATTTTAAACATACATTTCATGTAAGAGATATTGAACATATTACAGGGTATAATTCATTAAATTCTTATTCACTAAAAATATAGCATAAATATCAAAGTCACAACCAAGAAACGTTCAATTTCAAACACTCTTCTGAAATGTCTACCCCATTGTGAGATTTTAAACTTTCTCTGAAAAAAGCTAAACAAATCTTTAAATGTTTAACTAATAAATCTTTAAATCTTCTTTCCTTCCCTCCCTTCCCTTTTCTTACCCCTTTCCTCTCCCCTTTTCCTTCTCTATCCCCCTTTTTTAATCAAACAAATATCACAAGACAGATACCTCAAAGCAACTGAACCACCCAACCCATATTAATGAAAATTACAGTCAAATGACAGCTTAATCTCTGAGATGCCTACCTTTTTGTTTTCAAGACAACAAGATCAGACACCATAGGGATCAGTATAATCAAACTTTAATAAATATTCATTAGAAATAACTAATGCATATTCAGAAACATTTTTCTTTCTCCTTTCCATTACTTCTTCTCTCTTGCAAGTGGTCCTTAATTAAGTTATTTACATGTACTTAGGAGAAATTAATGTAATAAGTTGTATTTAAAAAGGTAGTCATCTCAGTGACTCATACGTCACCATGAGTGTCATTGTATAAAATGTATGACATCAGTTTAAAAATAGTATCCACAAGGATGAGTGTGACTCAGAGAAGAGTGAAAAAAAGCTAAGTAAAACAACTTATGGTTAAAACAAAATGGCTATGGAGCATGAGATGTAGTTCTAGCTGTAATTCAGAGAGAGAGAAAGGCAAAAGCATGAAATACAAACACGGTTATAGCAATTTTCACAGTCAGTCCAAAACTTCTCTGATCATCCACACTTCACACAAACTAGAAGCACATCATGCCCCCCCCAAAAGATCACATAGCTACAAAATAATACATATTTTAAGACGGCAAACATAAAGACACCAAATCTATAAGAAAAGTAATTCAGCTAAGGAGACTAACATAAGACACCAAAGCAGGCACAACCAAAATCTGAAGTTTACACAGCCATTGAATACCATTAACATTTGCACATAAACAAAGCCAACAGAAATATCACATGTGGAATTAGAAATCCAAGCAACCAGATATCAGCAAACAAAATGCAAGGGAAGAAAAAAGAAACACAATAATTATACATGTACAAATATAGGTAATCACAAATACATATAAACATACACGTGTGTATGTATGAACACACACACATACATATATATATATATATATATATATATATATATAGATATATATATATATATATATATAGATATATACAAACACATACACACACACACACACACACACACACACACACACACACACACACACACACACACACACACACACACACACACACACACACACACATGCACATACATACACATATGAGTATTGCATTTTAATCAAAGATTTATGTGTTTTAGTAAATTTAATAGTAATTGTGTATTAAATGCCTCTATTAAATTATATACATAAATATATATAAATGTATTGCCTATATGACTCATAATAACTCATATGCAACATGCATATTTAATTTAATAAAACTTAACTAGAAATATGAGAGAGAGAAGGATGAAAAAAGAGAAGAATATAACTTTATCTTATTATTGACTGTCAGTCATAGTAAATTAAATTATGTCAAAATGCCCCATATAGTATAAGAATATTATTTAAGAAGTAAATAGTTATTTACCCTTCAGTATTTTGACTTTCTCATTATTCTTCCATCCGTTTCTTTCAGCATACCAGTCCATGTCTTTAAATTTGTCTGAGATTTTGGTCTTTTGAATATAGGCGACAGCATTCTCCAAAGTCTCAAAGGTTTTTCAACCATCAGGAAATCAGGGAAACAAATTCTTAGCTTGGCAAAAAAAAATGTGTTTTAATATTTACTTTTTATAATTCTTTTATTAATAGTAGACAAGCTTTCCATTTTGCAACCACTGTTGATGAATAGTTATTATCAAATCTGATAATGTTATTTCAAATTTTAATAGGAGAACTGGTCCAAACTGCTTTTATGCTAAGTCGACAGTGTTGGATCTGGGACAATTTTTCTTCAAAGGTGGATGTGTCAAAGATCTTTGTGGTCTTTTGATCCCAAAGGACAGATATTTTGGTAAGTTAATGGGCAGGATTCACGAAGGCTTGCACGGAGTCTAAGAGTAGTGTAAGACTCTATGCAGCCTTCGTGATCCAGGAACAGCCCAAAGTCCGTGTAAGAGACCAGCTAAAACGTCTCTTACATGGAGTGGGCATGGATAAGCTAATCACCTCACTTGCAGCTGAATAGCATGCAAGTGAGGTTGATTAGTGATCCAGGAACCCAAAACAGCCCGTGTAAGAGCCGTTTTAGCTGCAGAAATGTACTCAGTTGACAACTGAGTACGTTTCTGCAAAAACCACAATGGAGCCATGTCAGCTCCAAATAAAGGGTGCATATATGTCAGCAGCATGCCAATGGCCAAATATGTGGCCATTGGCAAGGTAATCTGATGCAAAAGTAATAAAAATATATTTTTTTAGTGCAGCCCCACGCAAACGGGCTGCGCTGTATAAAAGATAAAAATGAAGGTTATAAACCCACAAATGTGGGTTTTATGCAATACATGGATTTACAATGCAGGGACCAGCAGACCAAAAACAACATGGCCACTGTTTAGTGGTTGGTAAGGGGGGAAGCTAAGTCTAAGACATGTAACTAAGCATTAGTAGGCAATCTGATGCAAATGAGTGTTAGGATACTGAATTCCACTGTCACATAGCAAATGAGCACATTCTGAGTAGTGTAAGAGTTACAGAAGGGGGAAGAACAGAGTAGGCGATAGGTGACATCACAGGGGGGAATGGCAGAAAGAAATGCAGTTCATTGGAGGCCAAAGTTACATGAC